>NW_026057959.1:0-75505 GCF_023721935.1 Panthera uncia | reverse complement strand
TATTTTGTCACAAGAGGAATGATTCAATTGGTCCTTTTATGTACCTACAGAAATAAAAAGAGAACTTGATAAAAACTCAAAAACAATAAACACTTTGGAAGATTTTGACATGTTTATTAAAAGTTGATATATCCAGTAGTAATACACATTACGTGAATACAATTAACATGATTGATCTAATATATAGAGAATCTTGCACCCAAGCAAATGGAGACTATTTTCAGTACATTCAGTCCATTTTTCTAAAATGACCACATTCTTGGTCACAAGAAACCTCAAACAATTTCCAAGATTTAATATCATCTTGGTTCACAAAGTATTTAAATTAGTAATCAACAATAAAAGGATGGTTTAAAAATAGCAATAACCTTTACTTGGAAACTAAAAAAAAAGAAAAGAAGGGAGAAAGCATTAACAAATAACTTAGTGGTTTGAAGAGTATATTACAATATCATGGAATATTCAGAACTAAAGACAAGAGAAACCACATCATGACAAAACTTATAGGACAGAGCAAGGAGAAATGCATAGCCTGAAATGTAATTATTCTTTAAAAAGTAAAATTAGGGGAATCTGGGTTTCTCAGTCAGTTAAGCCACCTACTCTTGGTTTTGGCTCAGAACATTATCTCATGGTTCAGTTCGTGAGATCGAGCCCCCTGTCAGGCTCTGATTGCACAGGGCTTGCTTGGGATTCTCTCTCTCCCTCTGTCTCAAAATAAATAAATAAACATTAAAAAGAAAAGTAAAATTTAAAGCAAATAAGCTAAACTTTCAAGTCATGTAGCTAAAAAAGAAATACAGAGTAACAAAAGTAAGTAAGGGTGAAAAGAATTCACATAATCCACAAAATAGAAAACAAAGAAACACAGGAAGAAAAACCATAAAATAAAAACTGGTTCTTTAAAAAAAGAATAGAGAAAAAATAAAAAAAAATAAAGAAAGAATAGAGAAACTCCAGCATGATGGATAAGAATGAGCGATAAAAATAAACAATATTAAGAATGAAAAACAGAGCATCAATGCAACTAGAGCATGAGTTTATAAAACCCTATGAGAACAAGATGAACAAGTTAATTACAAAACCAAAAAAAAAAAATCTCGATTAAAATAGAAGCATTTTTTAAATAATACAAGTAATTTAAGAACAGAAAGCCATAAAAATATATCTGATATTTCTATGTATCTCTGTAATACAGGGGTTCGCCCCGGCAAGACAAGCCAATCCAGATGGTTTAAAGGAGAGTTATACCAAACATTTCCAACTCATTTTGCTAAGCTGCTATGATCTTAATGCCAAATGCAAACAGGGACAGTAGGAAGAAAAGAAGACTTAGGCCTATCGCACTCTTTTAGATGTGAAAGCCTAGGTAAAACATTAGCTGGTCACCTCTTCTGTTCACAATGTATTGAGGGTCATGGCCTCGACCAGGGAATACTAGGCAGCTGTTAAAACCAACCTCAGGAGATGCAGGAATGAGGGGACTTAAGGTGGGCGACCCCTCTCTCCGCCCTGCCTCTTCTTCCTCCACCTTTCCCGCCTGGCAAGTGCTGCTTATCCTACAAACACCTTGGCATCCATCATCTCCAGTCTCACAGCTTAACCTTGGCTCTTTATTTCCTTTGTACCTCGTGCGTATTTCTATTTGCAAATGAGTCTCCCGGCTTTGCAAGAATGTGTTTACGTGTGACCCCCACAGCGCTAGCGCAGCGTTGGACCAGAAAGAAAGGCCGCCAGCCCTCTTCTCCGAAGGCTCTGGCACGCCCCCAGCCCCCCGATTTATACAAAAGGACAAACAATGCCGAGCCGCCACCAGGTCGCCCGGTAATCGCGCCCCCGCCCCAAGCAGGGCCGGGGATCCGACTGGCAGCCGTTTCCGAGTTTCTCCATCGCCGCGGATGTCTCAGCCCGTGCCCACTTCCTCTTCCCTCGCCCCGCGAGCTGCGCGCACGCCAGCCCCTCTCCCACCCAGATCCCCGACGCGCAGCCCCGCGCCCCGCGCCCCGTGCCCGCCCCCTCCCGGCCCCGCCCCGCCCGCGCACGCGCGCCGCCCCCGCGCCGGCTCTGGCTCTGCCCCCCCCCCCCCCGCCCCACCCCTTCTCTCCCCTCCCCGGCCCCCGCTCCCGCTCCCGCTCCGCGCCACCGGGCCGAGCCGGGGCCGCCGGGCCGGGGCTGCCATGGAGGTGGAGGAGGCGTTTCAGGCGGTGGGGGAGATGGGCATCTACCAGATGTACTTGTGCTTCCTGCTGGCCGTGCTGCTGCAGGTGAGTCCCCCTCCACCCCCAGCGCCCCGCTGCCCCGCCTCCCGCGGATCCCCCGAGGGACCCGGCCTGTCGCCCAGGGTCTGCAAACCCCGGGGGGAGGGAGGGGACACGAGCCCCCTGCCCCCGTCCCGCGCGAGGGCCGGCCTGGGCCCCAGCACCAGGTCGCCGTCAGGCCTGGTCTTTGGTGCCCGCCCCAGCCTCAGAGCCTGCCCCCTGGGGCTGTTCCGCCAGGCCCACCCACCTGCCACCTCCAGTGGGAGAGGGAGTGGGGGGGGGGGTGGTACTTTATCCGCCGACGAGCTGGTTAATCGTAGCGGATGCTGGGTTCTGCGGTTACCTGGGACAACGTCGTGAACGCGTGACGGAATTGTTACTCACCTGCGGCTCTGTCACCTTGGAATCTAGAGCACACAGTGAGCCCCGGTCGCCGCTGACGCTGACGAAGGTCCGACCTAGAGCGGCCTCCTTCAGTTCTGGGTGTCCACTTACCATCTTTTCCTGCATTCCAGGAGGCTTTCTGTTCCAGGTGCTTTCCGTGCATGGGGTTTATTTCTCCCCCGTTCAGGTTCTGCTGGGTCATTCTGCCAGAGGCCAGCCTCGGGCTGAGACTACTATAAATTGAATAATGTCATCTACAATGTATAAGATTCAGTTATAAAGTAGAATCATTTCTTTACTGTACAAAATTCTCCCACACTGCTTGCCCACCCCAGCCCAAAAATGTGGGTTTAGTATGCTCAAGGTCGCTATAGATACACTTTGCCAGGCAAGAGTTACTCTTCCTTTGCCAGCCTAAATGGCCCATTTAATGACATCAGTTACCTCTCCCAATATTCTAAAGGCGTTTCATTCACAAATTCTTGATTAGTATCTACTGTGAGCCCTCATTTTACTACTCCTTCATTCAGCACATATTTAATGATGCCTACTATTTGCTTAGCAGGGGCTACCGTGGTGGGCAAATCAAAGCCCCTTTCCCCCCAGAAGACCCCCATTCTAGTGTGGGGGGGGTGGGTGAGGCAGGCAGACAGTTCAATAAGTACAGTTAGTGTGCGATGATAATTATCCCGAGGAAAGTACAGGGAAGTCGTGAGTATAACCACCAGTTGCTTGAAACTGGCATAAGGCAACTGCTCAACAGGAAGGTAGGGGGTGGGGGAGGGTAAGAGTTGCCTTACTGATTCTGTTTTCCATTAAAATGTTTGCAAGTTCAGTTGTTTTTATCTCCAGCCAGAAGAGCTGTTCAAACGATGGACTGATAGATGATGTCAGTCCTTTTTTTAGCAAAGCAAGTTTTCAGTTCACAAATATTCAGGATTCTGAAGTTCTTTAAGTTCGGTGTTTCAGCTTTAACTGTAATTTTCCTGTGGGGAAAAAGTACTTCCTAAATCACAAAACAGTATTTAATACAGAGAGTATTTCATTGTACCCATGATGCCTGATGTTCATTTAGAATACTTTTTCTTTGAGAAAACTCTTTCCTCTTCTAACCAAGAATTACAGGAATATAATTCCTTTTCTGAACAATCCCGTCCCCCCATGCCTATACTCCACCTGCTGTCATTATCTTGTTACAGGCCTAGCTAGGTGTCTGCCTATTTAGAATAAGTTTGTCTTGAGGGAGTGCAGCACTAAAAAGGCCACTGTTCTGGGGCCCCTAGGTGGCTCAGTCAGTTAAGTGTCCCACTCTTGATTTTGGCTCAGGTCACGATCTCATGGTTCGTGGGTTTGAGCCCTTTGTCAGGCTCTGTGCTGATATGGAGGAATCTGCTTGGGATTCTCTCTCTCTCTCTCTCTCTCTCTCTCTCTCTCTTCCTCTCTCTCTGCCCCTCTCCTGCTTGCATGCTCTCTGTCTCTAAATAAATAAATAAAAACTTAAAAAAAAAAAGGGCCACGGTTCTGGGTTCGAGACCTATTGTTTTTCTCATTTACTTTTCTTTATGGTTGACCCAGTTGGTTTGAGTTTAGTACCAAAGAGCTCTAAGCCTGTGACCATGTTTGTTCACTGATCCCTGCCTGACATGTGGTCAGTATTTGCCATTGAAGAACCAGGTCTTATGAGTATTGGGAGTGAGTGACTGTTTATCTTGTAGGTGTGGACTGGGAGGCACCCTGTAGCTGTGTCTGTCCCAACAATGCCTCAGTCCAGGCAGAAGTGAATCCTTCATAGTGGTACATATTCATGAGTATTCAACTGCCCCATTGATATTCATGATAAAGGTGGTCTTGGGGTCATCCAAAGCTATTTTGGATATGAAAGTGGACATCACCAAAGACTTCTCTACCAAGTCACTTGTTGGAGATGGTTTTGGTTTGGGATGGCCTATGGAGTGGGAATACTAGGAGCCCCATTACACAATTATAATATGATGCTTTCATCATCTTGTGAAAGTTGCTTCTTCCAGCAAAGGAAGAAAGTAGGAAGCCCTTTTCAGAGCTGGCTTAGATGGGAAGTTGATGTTTGCTTCAAAAATCAAAGCCCTGGGCACCTGGGTGACTCAGTCAGTTAAGTGTCTGACTCTTGATTTTGGCCCAGGCTCAGGTCAGGATCTCACAGTTTGTGGGTTCGAGCCCCACGTCAGGCTCCACACCAACAGTGCAGAGCCTGCTTGAGATTCTCTCTGTCTCTCTCCCTGCTCCTTCTCTCAAAAATAAACTCAAAAGAAAAAAAAAAAAAAAGAAAAGAAACCAGAGCCCTGGGGTGCCAGGCTGTCTCAGTCAGTGGAGTGTATGACTCTTGATCTTGGTGTTGGGAGTTTGAGCCCATGTTGGGTATAGAGATTACTTTAGCACTGGGTGTTATATAGAAACCAATTTGACAATAAACTTCATATATTGAAAAAAAACAAAAAAAAAACCCAAAAATTAAAAAAATAAATAAAAAATCTTAAAAACAAAACCAAAAACAACAACGACAAAAACCCTCAAAAAAACCAAAGCCCTGGTCTACTGTTGCTCAAGGAACATGCAGACCCACCTGCACAGCAGCGCTAGCAGAAAGAGAGCCCTGTACACAGTAGGCGGGACTCCCAGAGAGAGGGACAGCCAGACAGGGAGCCACTGCTGAAGCAAGAGCCTTTTCTGCATCTGCAGTGTGGCAATGACCGACCCCAGTCGAGAAACACAGAACTAGAAGGGACAGAGATGGCAAATTCAGATCTTTGCATTTTCTTCTATCTGGATTTTATTATTATTATTATTATTATTATTATTAATGGTTTTAACCCCCCTTACTTCGAACATCCAAGTTCAAACTAAAAGGACAAAAGCACATCACAAAGCCAACTCGGAAGGTCTTTAGGTTAACCGTTTTTGTGGATTGTGGGTACCATCAGGTAGGCTCACAAGTTACCTCAATATCCGCTTGCCTTTAGCAAGGTGACTTCTGGCCACACACTCTGCAAACACAACCTTTAGAATCTCTATAGTGGTCACCTTTCAGGTACATAAAGGATTGATGCAGATTTTGTAGATATCTCTTCTTATGCTGATGAAAATGCCCCTGACAAGAGTGATAGGCGGTTTGAAAGTAGATAAGCAGAAAGCTAGAGGGAAAGGGATTGCCACAGGTAAAAATCGTTGTCTCATGAACACACAGCAATGTTCACAATTCTGTAGTTAGAAAAACTCTTACTGTCCAAATATAGGTGCCCTCCCTTGGACAAGAGCTATCTGTGGTATTTAAATGTGGATAATTCTGTGTGCTTTATTTCTGTTTCTATTTTCTGGTAGTGATTCAGAGCCGATGCTGTCATCGTCATTTGTGTTTGCGTACGTGTGTGTTTGTTTGCCAGGCTGTCTGGAGGAAGAAGGTTGGAATACAGTTCTTTGTGTTTTGAGCCCTTTAGACGCAAAGTGAAAATGGAACCCACTTCTTTGTGTTCTAAGCCGTCGACTCCAGCTCCTTCATTTTCCCGGGGATCATGCGTCACAGATTGTAGTGTAATTTGCACAGGATTTAAAACATCCATGAGCCAACGGGAACATGTAACCTGTAACAGGCATTAGTTTCGCCAGCAAAAGTGTGATGTCATCGTGGACCTCAGCTTGAGGTACAGTCTTCCGGTGTTCTGGAGCGCATTATTTTAATGTAAACTCTTAATAACCCCAATCTTATTTATCAGCCCTGGGGTTACCAGTGCCTTCAGATCATTCACGCAATAAACATCCTTTCATGGTGTTTTAGAAAGCAGAATGACTGACCAGGTATTGTGCAGAAGAGGAAACTGTGATAGTCAACACAGGAAAAGATGTTTACCTTCAGTGGTCACCTGGGACGGGCATATTAAAATGACTATGAAATATCATTTCACACTGAATAGATGAGCAGACATTAAATAGTCTAACAGTACAGGTGTGCTGAAAAAGAGGAGCGGGAACTGTGCCGTTCAGAGAATAATTTGGCACGGTCTAGTAAAATTGAAACCCAGCTTTAGATTCCTGGGTGTACGTCCTCCAACGTTTCTTGAACACGTGCATGAAGATATGGCTCAGATGTTTACTGCAGCACTGTTTGTAATAATAAAAATTAGTAACCACCTTAGCAACTCCCAAAAAGGGACCAGGTAATCAAAATGTGGCATAAATTTGATGGGCTGTAACAGGTTGGCGTGAATGAACCAGATCGATAAACAACTACAGGAATGAATTTCTAAAACACGGTGTTACATGAAAAAAATAACAAGTGTGATATATACAATATGACACAAAAGTCTTACTAAAAATTGTAAAAATATCGGGGCTCCTGGGTGACTCAGTCAGTGGGTTGAGCGCCTCACTCTTGATTTTGGCTCAGGTCATGGACCCAGGGTCGTGGGATCGAGCCCTCCGCTTAGTACAGAGCCTGCCTCAGATTCTCAGTCTCTCTCCCTCTGCCCCTTTCCCCTACTTGCATGCACGCTCTCTCTCTCTCTCTCTCTAAAATAAAATCTGAAAAAATTGTCAAAACAGGAAACTGTACCGTATTTGGTTTATCAGTGTATATGGACAATGTAGCAGTATAAACATATGGGGTAGAAGGCTCCACACCCAATCCATCAGATTGGTTACCTCCAGGGAAGGAAGGAGGGGTGGGGGTGAGGGGGGTACAGAAGAGATTTGCTCTGTATTCATAATACCGTATTTTAAAAATCTGAAGCAAATAAAATGTAGCTTGTTAATTGTGATGGTGGGTTCCTGAACTTTATTTTGTTTTGCTTCTCTGTGTTAAATTAAAAAAAACAAAAAAACAAAACAAGAGTGTGGCATAGAAAAGATCGGCATACTGAGAAGCAAATGCTACAGTTCATTTCATTAGAGTAACCGTCCACCCTTCTCCTGCCGTCCCTTTAACCAGTTAGCGCTGTCAACTGTGGTCTATGAATTTCACACTTAAGAGAATGAGGTAGAGAGAGTTTTGTTCAGGGTGCGCTCTTGAACTTTGTGTAGAACACTGTCACAGGGAATGTCTCCTACGTGCTTGCATTTGCCTCCCGGTCCTAATCTCCCCAGGAGATTCGTGGAAAGACTTCTTTTGATGAGGTATCGCTGAGGTGGTTCCGACCCCTCAACCTTAAGCAAGTAATGAAGTTCGTAGGGCAGACATTAGGGAAGACCTCACTGTGTTGGTCACTGAGACCAGCCCTTGTGCCTCAGGAGAGTCTCACCACCACCAGGGGTTCAGCCGTGATGACAACACCCGGCATGAGAGTCGCTCTATCATGACTCCAGAACACGTGAGCATCTACCAGGTTCTCTGTTAGTTTGGGCAAGTTTTACGCCGCCCTTACCCTCAGATTTAGTTGTGTCTGCCCTCAGACGGTGGCCGTGAGTTTGGGTGATAATCCGGGGAACCTTTGTTGGTGGAATATTCCATCACTTTAGGTAAGTGGGGCGCTTCCTAAAGAGACCATGGCTACACTTGCCCCCTAGTACGTCCTCGGGAAAGCTGTTGTCTGTAGACAGACACTGCCCCCTGGCGTAAAGCAGGTGAAGTTGCAAATCAGCCAGACCAGATTTCCATCCGGGGAGGTTATGGAAATACAGGGAGCCTCTGGGAGGTTTAGGGAGCCCCTTTGAGCCTCGGGCATCTGAAGAATTGGGATGTGCCTTAGAAAGCAACTGGCTCAACACCCCCACAGCACCCACATCTCTAGCAGCATGCCTGCTGGGGCCACACACAGCACAGCTACTCAGCATGTGCCCTGACAGAGAAGGTCACACACACACACACACACACACACACACACACACGTCATTAAAAATGTGAAGATAGACAATGTGTGGCAGAATGCTAGACTCTCTGAATGCCGTGACCCTCTGCTCTGAGATGGCTGAGACAGCTTCAGTAGGGGACCCCTCAGTCGTTTGTGTACTCTGGGAAGTGGCTGGATCATGAAAGTGTAATTCATTTGTTTTGCAAGTTCAGGATTTCTTCAAGTTGCCCAATGCCCAGCAGTTAAGTTGGCGTTGTGTCAATTTCACCTTGAGGTTTTCGGAACACGAGCTTGGCCCTTCACCATGGTCAAAGCCTGCCTTATAAGGGAGAGCTGGCCAACCCCAAGATACGCACAACTCAGGAAGCTCATCTCTGACTCCCTTAACCAACCTTTCGGGCAGAAATTAGCATCTGCATTTAGGGGAGTTGTATGAGGCTCAACAAGGAGTATATGGGGATTGTAGCAAAAAGAGAAAACATAGAAAAGAGAAAACATAGAAAAGAGAAAAGGGAAAGAATCACCAGAACTTGGACCACTCAGACATGAAACACACTCACATGTTGGTGGATTGTCTTCCAGACTTTTAGTTATACAAACATGTACATTTGCCTAATTTTTGCATAAATTTGTATCTTAACCTCAATTTTTGTCTGTCAGCAATATCGTGCACGCCTTGCTGCAGTCATAAATGAACAACCACATATTTTATAATGGCTGTAGCAGTGTAGCAATGTGTGGCTGTACCAGAACTTGCCTATTCCATTATCTCTTGTTGCAAACATAGGCTGGTTGGTTCCTCTCTTTCGGAGTTCTGAAACCCATGCTTTGGGCCATTGTCCGGCTCTGGTCTGCACTTCTCCCGGTTGGCTGTTGGCCACTCTTCCTAAGCTCAAATTTCTCCTGACTCCATTGCTCACATCCTCTCCAGATGTTCTTTGGTCCCACTTTATGGATGGAATAGAAGTACAAACTTCCTAAACATCTCCTTTCTTTTGGTTTGAAATTAACGTTTACCCTTACCTGTCATTACATCTCTTCAGAGTGTCCAGGAGGAAGACAGCTCAACCTTCCTTCCAGGGACATCCTCTCACCTTTGTTCTTGATTCCTTATTACTCTCTCAGTCGTTTCTAATCTTCCATCTTTCTGCATTCTCTCATGTCCCAAAGGGTGGCCTGCATATGGTAGATCTAGGTGGTCTGTGGAAATTATATTGAATAGCATTAGCTTATAAAGTGAGAGAGTTATTCCCTTTTCAGTTCTTCCTTAATCTTTCTTTAATTACAATTTTTAAATGTTTATTTATTTTTGAGAGAGAGAGAGAGAGAGAGACAGAGCGTGAGCAGGGGAGAGGCAGAAAGAGAGAGGGAGACACAGAATCGGAAGCAGGCTCCAGGCTCCGAGCCGTCAGCACAGAGCCCGACGCAGGGCTCGAACCCACGGACTGCGAGATCATGACCTGAGCCATAGTTGGACCCTCAACCGACTGAGCCACCCAGGTGCCCTGATCTTTCTTTTATCTAAGAAGAAAATCTCATCTGGTGCTAGCAGTTCTCAAAACTTTTGCAACTATTTCTGTTTTAGCAAAGGAAATGAACTAGAAGTAAGAATTAAAGAAGGCTCAGAGGGGCGCCTGGGTGGCTCAGTCGGTTGAGCATCCGACTTCAGCTCAGGTCACGATCTCGCGGTCCGTGAGTTCGAGCCCCGCGTCGGGCTCTGGGCTGATGGCTCAGAGCCTGGAGCCTGCTTCCGATTCTGTGTCTCCCTCTCTCTCTGCCCCTCCCCCATTCATGCTCTGTCTCTCTCTGTCTCAAAAATAAATAAACGTTAAAAAAAAATTAAAAAAAAAAGAAGGCTCAGAGTTCAGACTTGGGCAGAAAACCTTACCTAGTTGAAATTTAATAACGTTATTCTTTTTTTATGGTAGTGGCCATTTTGTTTTCAAAGAAACATTTCACATGAAACACAGAGACTAATGTCGCAAACATACCTGTGCCTACTTCTAGATTTGACAAGTGCTAATATTGTGCCATATTTGCTGAAGGTGGTGTGAGTTGTAGTTCAACCCGAGAGGCAGAAAGCAGAACTCCTGGGATGGGGACACGTGTGTGTGTGTGTGTGTGTGTGTGTGGTATGTATTCATATGTGTATGATTATACACATAATCAGTGAATAATTTGTCACAGAGATTTGACCACGCACAATTGCGAGAGTTGGTTAAGCCGTCCCTGTAAGGCTGTTGTCTTTGTGTCTGATGTTGGAGCTTGACGTCTGCAGGGAAGGCAGTCTGGAAGGGAAAGTATGGTCTGGAAGCCATCCGAATTGATGGGAATCTGTGCTGTTCTCACTGCCTCCAACCTTGATGAAGCAACTGCCTTTCATCTTGGAAAACACATACTTGGCCCGGGAGTCAGAGATGCTGAGGGAGGGTCCAGGGGAACGTGGATCCGTTGCAGGCCCAGCTGTTGTGCTCTACCAGCAGAGCGAGCCAGCAAAGAAGTGGCAAAGAAAGGCAAAAAACACCTTTCCCAGCCTTCTGAGCATAAAAAAACAAGATGGCTGCTCCTTTGCTTTCACCCTCTCTCCCCAAATCCTGCCTGAAAATATCTCTTGTGGCCCGTCTTAAGTAAAAACACACTAGCCAACACTTGGCATTATGACATGGTGTTTATTTTGATAGTTCCATCTGTCTGGTCATATTTCTATTGATATAAAATTTTATTTCTTTGCAAATTCACTTAAGTTAAAAATTTTGAACTGAATTTTCAAAGGGCATATCTGATAAAGGGTTAGTATCCAAAATATATAAAGAACTTATAAAACTCAACACCCCCAAAATGAATAATCCAATTAAAAAATGGGCAGAAGACATGAATAGACATTTTTCCAAAGAAGACTATACAGATGGTCAACACACATATGAAAAGATGCTCAGCATCACTCATCATCAGGGAAATACAAATCAAAACTACATGAGATATCACCTTACACCTGTCAGAATGACTGAAATCAGCATAAGAAACAACAGGTGTTGGCAAGGATGTGAAGAAAAAGGAACCCTCTTGCACTGTTGGTGGGAATGCAGACTGGTGCAGCCACTATGGAGAACAGTATGGAGGTTCCTCAAGAAGTTAAAAATAGAACCAGCCTATGATCCAGCAATCGTACTACTAGGTATTTACTCAAAGAATACAAAAATACTAATTCGAAGGGATACATGTACCCCGATGTTTACAGCAGCATTATTGTGGGAACAGCCCAAGTGTCCATTGATGGATGAATGGATAAAGATGCGGCATATATATACAATGCAATATTATTCAGCCACAAAAAAGAATGAGATCTTGTCATCTGTGATGATGTGGTTGGAGCTGGAGAGCACAATGCTAAGTGAAATTAAGTCAGAGAAAGACAAATACCATGTAATTTCACTCATTTGATATCAGATCAATTTCACCTCTTTGTTTCTGAACTGTTTTCTTTTTAAAAATTTTTAATCGTTTAATTGTAATTCCAGGATAGTTAACATACAGTGTCTTTATCCATTCATCTGGACACTGGGGCCGCCTCCATAGTTTGGCTATTGTAAATGAATGCTGCAGTAAAATTTAAGAAAAGTGAAATTTAAGAAACGAAACAAGCAAAGGGGAAAGAAAAGAGCGAGAGGCAAACCATGAAACAAACTCTTAACCCTAGAGAACACACTGACGGTTGCGGGAGGGGAGGGGAGGGGGGTGGGTGAAATATACGGTGGGGACTAAGGAGCGCACTTGCTGTGGTGAGCACTGGCTGTTGGAAGGAAGTCTTGACTCACTATATTGTACACCCGAAATTAATATTACACTGTATGTTAACTGGAATTGAAATAAAAGCTTAAAGAAACATCTTGAATCAATTTAAAAGAAGACCGTTAGGGGCGCCTGGATGACTCAGTCCGTTCAGCATCTGACTCTTGATATTGGCTCAGGTCATGATTCCGGGGTCGGGGAATCGAGCCGCGTGTCAGGCTCCATGCTGAGTGTGGAGCCTGCTTGGGATTCTCTCTCTCTCTCTCTCTCTCTCTCTCTCTCTCTCTCTCCCTCTCTCTGTCTCTCTAAAAGAAAAAAAAAAAAAGAAGACTATTAAGTAAATAGAAAACAAAAAACGGCACATAAAATTCTTGCAGGGAGCACACAGGTGACCGAAGTTTGGGAAAACTGAGCTATCCTGTAATATTTCTTCAAAGAACACTAAAAATATGTGGTTTACCTTCTCGACTCTGATTGGCCTATTTTTTTGCCCCAAAAGTTCCTTCCTCTGAATGTGGTTTTGATTAAACCCCTACTAGGTTTTTTCTTCCTAGTTTCTGGTGTCATATTTGCAACTTTTTCCTTATTCCCCAGTTAGATTTCCCATCTACTTTCTCTGTGCTCTCATCACCTCATTTCCGCCGTGGCTAATACTGCATTTGTGAAAATCTGCCTTGTGTTTGTAGCTTTCGGTACGTTTGTTGTCCTCACTTGAATGTATTTGCCTAGAAGGAAGTGATTATTTTTTAGCCAGCCTTGTTATCATCTGAGGCCCATAATATAATGTGTTGCAAAGTGTTGGAGCTCACTAAAATTTTTTAAGAATTAAACTGAAGTCACAGAAGGAAGGTAGTCAGGTGGGGGTATTTCCATTTTATTTGGGAGAAAGGGAGGGAAACGGATACAGGTTAAATCACTGTTTACCCAAATACTTAATTTATCCAAAGTCTTAATTAGTGGATGGAACAAAGATTAGGTCCTGGAATGACTGGTTTTTTATCTTGATCATCATCTTTTCTTTTTCTTTTCTTTTTCTACACCATTTTGCAAGGAATTAGTTAAAATGTATCCTAGGCTGTTAGTTATAGAGTGGTATGTTGGGTTTATTTGGAAGCATATAGAAATCGAAGTTAGCGTTTCTTTCGTTCAGGAGAAAACAGATCATTAACAAATTAGAATTTCACTATATCTGCACTGTTAGATACAAAATAATATTTCCCCAGTAAATAGTGCAGCTATTGACCGCTTTGGAGATTAACAAAGGAGCCATCAGCGTGGTCTGGAGTGGTTTGTTGAAGACTTGAGAAGGGCTGAGCTTGTGCTGAACTTGGGAGCTTGGGTTTAGAGAGAAGTGGGAAGGTCATTTCAGATGGAAAACAGTAAAATTGGGGGAAAAAACTGTAGAAGACGGAACAACTTTTAGGCTTACTACACAGAGTGTGGCCCAGACTAGCAGCATTGAGCTCAGGAGAGCTTGCTAGAAATGTGGAACTCAGGTCTTTCCCAGGCTACAGGACCAGACCCTGCACTTTAAAGTCTGAGAGGCACTGGTAGATGCCATTTGTATGGGGCTGTAGAGTTTACTGCTGGCTAAAGGAAACATCCCATTTGACCCTCAGAATAGGTTAGATATGAATGAATTAGATAAAGATGGTTACTACCAGTGTCCAGTCTCACTGAAAAGAAAACCTGAAGTTTGGAGAGGTTTTGATTTGCTGAAAGGTTCCTAGAGCTGAGTTTCCAACTCAGGTATACAGATTCCTTCCCCTTTTCACACCACACCATGAGAAGTCATGCAATGGGGAGCTGAGCACGCCAGTACAGAAAGCGTGAATGTGGATTAGGTAGCAGCTGGCCCATACAGTGGGGATCTGGAACGTTAAGACATTTATCACTTATCCATTGATACGTTTTGGCCAGAAGAATGTCATGAGGAGTGTCTCAGGGAGACCAATCTGGTGGCATTATGTGGATGAATTAGAGTTGAAAGAAACAGGACTTTGAGACACCAGTTATTCAGGGCATGATATTAAATATTTTCAATTAAAAAAAAATAGGTGGTATCTGTAAGTCACCCGACATTGACTGAAGACCCAGTTTGTGCTGGGCACTGGGCATCTGGGCGTGCTGTCATGATAGGCTTGCCCACGTAATGCTTTGGTTGAGTCAGTCAGTAACAGAGTACGAAGTGCAGAAAAGACTAACGGTAATGACAACAACAAAGTCATCTTCCATTTCTCCCATGAGGTGATCCCGTTCTCATCCTGGTTTTGCTATTAGTGTTATACGTGATCTTGAACGAGTCACTTAATTGCCCATTTTACCTACTTTAAGACCTAAACATCATACTTCCCATGACTTCACAGCACAAGATATTGTGATGAGATCATTTATGGGGGACGGTTTGGTTTCCGGAGTGGTATAAAAGCTTATAATGCTGTCGATATAAAATCACTTTTAAAACCTTCACTTTTTGCAACTTCAGAAATTTCAGTCCCCTGGTGCATTGTAGTCACCTAATTATAATGACATTGAAAGGGGAAGAAAAAGTGCAGCCATCTGTGACACTTGTTTTCCTTCCCTGGAGGGGGCTTTGGAGAAGGTAATGGCCTCTCTTCGGTGTTGTTGACCCCACTTGGAAGGAGCGTGGATGGTGGTTTCTGATTGTGGCTTTAAGACCCAGCCGCTGATGGGTGCGATCATTCGACAAGAATCCGTGGGCATGGCAGTTATAGGGTAATACAGACAAGATTGAGAGACTCTTTGGACTCTGGCGGAGAGAAGCAGGAGTTCTGGGCTGCACGTGTCTGACCCGTCTGGTGACATAACGCCACGGCTCTGTGTGTGCAGTTGAGGTCCCTGGGTGTACATGTGTGTGTGCACGCATGGCGTGCACACTGGAAACACTGCGAGAGGTGGGAGGAGGGCAGAGGAGATGAGAAGGTGAAAGCGTTCATCGGGCTTCAGGTTGCTGGGAATAATACTGATTAACACAGATCATACTGATTAACTGGGTTTCACTGCTCCCCTCTGTGAATTAGCGTGTGTATGAGCACCACCTCTTTGTTTCTGAACTGTTTTCTTTTTAAAAATTTTTAATCGTTTAATTGTAATTCCAGGATAGTTAACATACAGTGTCTTTATCCATTCATCTGGACACTGGGGCCGCCTCCATAGTTTGGCTATTGTAAATGAATGCTGCAGTAAACACTGGGGTGCATGTAGTTTCTGAACTGCTTTCCACACAGCGTAGCTTCTGCTGAGAATGGGAGTGTCCACGAAAAAGCACACTGCAGAGTAGAGGATCCTTTGAGCATTTCCTCTCTTACCTAGAACATTGCTTATCTTAGAACAGTCCAGATAAAAATATGATGTATTAACATATTTTCAACAAGCACCTAGAATAGGGCTTGGCGCATAATTAGAATTTAGAGAAGCATTTGCTGCTGTTATTAGCATTCTATCCCAGTCATTTATTTATTCATTCATTCACTTGCTGAGTGTGGGCTTCATGTGTCCAGGCCCTGAGTTGTTTGGTGTGGAAGCCCAGGAGTGGATCACACAAAGATCCTGCCCTCAGGGACAGAATATTCTGGTAGGAAAAATAAGATGAGCAAGTACATAAATAGGATGGCATGAAGAAAATGATCTGTCTCTTACTAAGAAAGGTCTAGATGGAGCTTTTGGGGGTGAACAGAAGCAGGAGAGGGCTTCCGGTGGGTACGAAAGGAAGGGGGGGGGGGGGGCGGGAAGTGGTACCTGAGTTGCATCCCAGAGGATGGAAAAGGTTCAGAGACGCTGCTGAACCAGGTGAAGTGCTTTCCATGTAAAGCAAGTGGGAGGCACAAAAGCAGAAAATAGCATATTTAAGAGAGAAAATATAACTAGTTTGCTTTGCCCGATTGACGGCTCTGTTTTGAACATGTGTTTTGCTTCATCTCCAGAGTTCACGTGCCCCATATTTTTTCATTTCTTTGCCCTTCAATTAAGATCAGCAGATTATAATAAGGAGGGGCAGTTACTAACACGATGCAAGCGGCTTTGTAATTATAGCTGCTGCCGAATGTGTAATCTATCTGTTCTTGTAATTATTAAGGTTTTTATTTTTACAGACTGCCTCCTGGCCTAAAACTTCCCTAACAGTATGCAAATAGGGGCCAGGAAGCAGTATAAATCTAGAAACATGATTTCTTCTGCCTTCTACAATAAATCACCCATGCAGACTGACCTGTGGTGGCTGGGTACTTCTCGGGAGGCCCACCGTCACTTGCCTCAAAACAGATTGGGGCTGCCTCATATCCTCGCAGCGTCACAGAGAGTGCAAAAATCACACCCTGGGTTTTACGTTTGCTTTCTGTTATGACACACACAATGTCAGGACTTCCTTTCTCTTTCCTTGACACTAATTCCATCATCTACTTGTGATAAATTACTCTGCCTTTGGCATTTTAGCTTATCCACTTAACAGCTGAATATGCCCCTACACCGTGGTGTGGAAGGAGCTCGGGGTTCACTGATGGATGGAGCCGAAGCTGTTGGCAGATCTCCTCCTTTTCGTGCCTCAGTCAGCACATCTGTCCAGTGGGGGTGTTACTATATGCTATAGCGAAATCACAGCTTCGTACTTTGTAAAACGCTTATTGTGTTTAAAGGTATTTTAAGATACCAGGTTCTAAATTAATGGGGATCAGTTCTTAAAATAAGATTTCTTCCTTAGTGAGACAGTTCTCACTGGAACAGACTGATTCTGTGTTTTCCGAATTCATTTGAAGCTTGAAATAATCATCCGGCAATGAGAACTAATATAAATGGAAATTCATAGCATATAAAGGCTGCATAGGGCTCAACAGCTTGTAAACCCGATTGTGAATAGCTGTAAGGCCCAGAACAATCAGAGACAAATGGTATATGTGCTCAATAATTATTTCTTGAATGAATGAGGGAATTTTTTTTTTAGGGGAACAACTATGTTTAGATTAAATAATGATTAAGTAGAGCTAAGGGTTATAAAGCGAGTATTTATTATGGGATTTTGAATTTCTTTACAGCTTATGAAAGTTGTCTATTATGTTTTAAAATAGTATCTACTTGGGAGCCTGGGTGAGTCAGTTGGTTAAGTATCTGACTTTGGCTCCGGTCATGATCTCACGGTCTGGGAGCTCAAGCCCCCCTTGGAGTGAGCTCCACTTCTCTCTCTCTCTCTCTCTCTGCCCCTCGCTTACTTGTGCCTCTCTCTCTCTCAAAATAAAATAAAATAAAATAAAATAAAATAAAATAAAATAGTGCCTACTCAAGTACATACTATGCTTACCTGCTTTAATAAAGTATTTTCATTTGTGTTCTCTGTATATATGTGTTATCTATCTATACTACTTCTCTCAATATATATTTTCTTCCTATATATACTTTCTATATATATTCTCTATATGTACTCTATAAATGTTCTCTCTGTATATACACACTATATAGATTCTTTCTCTCTGTGTGTATATATATACACTCTATATGAATATGCTCTCTCTATATTCTTTTACTGTATGTATATTCTCTCTCTAAGAGAGAGAGAATATATGTGTGCTGTTTTCTGAGACATTTAACTGTGCCACAAAAGGTTTTGTTTAGATGGTGAATCCAAGGCCAAGATACTCTTGGAGCCTGGTGCCTGCTTATCTGAACTGAGAGTGTAGTGTTTCAGAGCCGTAATGTGCCCCCCCCCCCCATCCCCACCTTCGCCAGTGTCATACTGTCATCCGTGTGCAGGGTCCTGAGCATCAGATGTGTCTCAAATGTAGAGGAGACCCCCTCACCCCCCAGAAAAAGCCTAAGGTGCTTTACAAGTGGGATTGCTGATGATGCTGTTGGTAGTAGATTGGGAAGCTTCCTTTTCAAGTCTCTCTCCTTTGCTTCTGATGTGTCTGGTTTTGTGTAGCTCACGAAAACACAAAAGCAAGAAACTGATCTTGCGGGGCTTGTGAGCCTGCTGATCGCGATCTCAACACTGATGGGTTTGTATGTTTGCTCCTTCAGCTCTACGTGGCCACGGAGGCCATCCTCATCGCACTGGTGGGGGCCACGCCGTCCTACCACTGGGACCTGGCAGAGCTCCTGCCCAACCAGAGCCACGGCAACCGGTCAGCGGGTGACGACCACGCCTTGGGGGACTGGCTGCTGACTGCCAATGGCAGCGAGGTCCGGAAGCACGTGCACTTCAGCAGCACTTTCACCTCCATCGCCTCGGAGGTAACACCAGTGGTGGCCGTCGGGAAAACAAGATCACGATCGCTGGGTGAACGTTTCTCCTGGTCCAGATGGAACCATTTTTCTGTCTTGTTGATTTAAATGTCAGCCACCTCTTCAAATAGCTGTCGGGTACATTGGAGAGTTTAAAGGAGAATGTTGTATGGAAACGCATTCTCTTTCCTTCTTGCTACCAACAGGAAAAGCATGAGACTTACCAGACTGGTTAGATGAAGTACGATGTGCACTCCGGAAGAGCCACATTCCAATTACAGTGTCCTTTTATTTTTATTTATTTATTTATTTTTTAAAGTTGATTTATGTTTGAGAGAGACAGAGACAGAATGCGAGTGGGTTAGGGGCAGAGAGAGAGGGAGGCACAGAATCCGAAGCAGGCTCCAGGGCTCCGAGCTGTCGGCACAGAGCCCGACGCGGGGCTCGAACCCACGAGCTGCGAGATCATGACCTGAGCCGAAGTCGGACTACAGTGTCCTTTTAAAAAGTGAATTAAAACTCTCATTTCTTTTTCTTATGTACACAAAAATTAGCCGAGTCAAGAGACAGAAATGTGGTGACTGTCTACAACATCCACAGTTCGTGTGGATTCAGTGCAGTCCTGTGTGTAGACCACATGGGGCCCCTTGACTGTACAATATAGAATACAGGTGGGACCGCCTCGTGTGTGCAGGAAGCCTTACTTTGAAGGGGGCTTTGTGGCCAAGAGAGTTCTGGTAAGGATGGTACCTTCTGGGCCAGCCCCAGGTAAATAAACCAAGGACGGATAGTCTGGTGAAGGAAACCCTGGCGTAAGAGGGGCACGGCTCACGCTCAGCCGGAAAGCATGTGTACTGGTTGTTAAAAAGTTGACATACTCAGTCCTTTGCCTGCTCCCCACAAGCTATCTGTTTGCCCACCACCACCCTGGCCTAGCCCTTGGTCCCGGTGATCTCGTAACCGTAGGGTTAATGCCTGGTGGGCATTGCCAGCTCCCGGTGCTGACTGTCATGCCAGTTAGCTGCCCCCAGATCCATTTGGCTGCCCCCCTGCAGGGCTACCAGAGTGCTTGCAGGTGCCCTGCCTGCATCCCCTGCCCAACCTCTCCTGTGTGTGTGTGTGTGTGCGTGTGTGTGTGTGCACCATGGCATCAGCCAGTCTTACCTATTGCTGACTGTTTTGATTATCACCCTTTCGGCGGGACGTGCCAAAAACAGAAGAGACATGAAGGGGCTATTTGCTTGGCCTTCCCTTAAGAGTTTCCATTTGAAGGCATGATTACTGGATTAACGTTCCGAGCTCCTGCCAGGTAGTATATTTTCTATGACAACAATCCAGTCACGTCACCCCTCATTCAAAACCTCCCGCGATTCTCCCACTGCACACAGGAAACAGTGAAACCCACTTAGGGTGTTACATTCAAGGCCCTTTACCCTCCAAGCTGCGGCCCGGATGTACTTTTCCAGCCCCACCTGCACTTCCCTCTGCCTCCACTCTTTCCCACCCAAGCCCTGAGTGCTTGGCCTACCTGTTACCTCAGTAGGTAACTGACCTCGGAATGCCCTAACCTCACCCTTGTGTCCACCTGGTGAAATCCTAACCTTACCCTCTACTGCTCACCTTGACTGTCGCCTTCCCTGCAATGTCCTTTCCAGTCCACCCCCCAGAAGAAGCAAATACACTTGTTTCCGCTGCGGTAACATTTTGTGTGCACTTACGTCACCCACGGTAGCTTGTGGTTCAACTCTGTTTCTTTTGAAGTCATTTGAGGTCAGAAACCATATTTTGGTCATCTTTGTACCTCTGTGGCCTACTAGCAGCGATGACCGTCACCACAAGTGCTAACCGAGTACCACGACTGCTAACCTATTGAAATAGCAAGTAGCACTGTGGAATGATGACTGACTAGATGCTAGGTGTTGTGATACGCGCCCTGAACTCATTAACCTTCAGAATAATTTATGAGGTCAACGTTATTTTCCCCATTTTACAGGTGAAGAAATTGAGGCATCTTGAGGTCAGGTCAGCTTACAGGGTCAGAGCTAGATTTGAAGCCAAGTTTGTCTTAACTGAGAGGCCTATGCTCTTAATTACTGTACTTTTTGGAAGCCTATCCCATACAAATTGGTATGCACATCTCTTAGTTCTTTGACAGGTAACGGTAGCCAAAGAACTTAAAAAAAATTTTTTTTTAATTTGGAAATAATTTCAAACTGGCAAATTTCAAGACTCATACAGAGAATAAATACCCTTACATCCTTTAATTTCACCTATCATTACTATCTCTGTTTTTTTCCAAGCCTTTTGAAAGTTCCATATACCATACTGTTGTTCTTTTATGCCCAAATACTTCTGCGTGTACTTCCTAAAAAGTAAAGGAATTTTCTTACATAACCACAGGACAATTACTAACTTCAAGACATTTATCATTGGGGCACCCGGGTGGCCCAGTCCGTTAAGCGTCTGACTTTGGCTCAGGTCACGGTCTCAAAGTTCATGAGTTAGAGCCTGCATCAGACTCTGTGCTGACAGAATTCTGTTCTGCTTCAGATTCTGCGTCTCCCTCTCTCTCTGCCCTCCCCTGCTCATGCTCTGTCTCTCTGCCTCTCTTCTCTCTCTCTCAAAAATAAATAAACATTAAAATATTAAAAAAAAAAAAGTTTAACATTGATTCTATATTTTAATCTACCATCCATACCCAATTTTGTCACTTGACCCAGTACTGTCCTTGCTAGCACTGGTTTCCCCCTCTTGTACTCAGTTCCGTTTTAGGGTCACATGTTAACATTTAGTTGTCATGGCTCTTAGGGTCTTTTCACCTTCAGCCTTTTCCTTTTATGACATTGATACTTTTTTTTTTTAACGTTTTTATTTATTTTTGAGACAGAGAGAGACAGAGCATGAGTGGGGGAGGGGCAGAGAGAGAGGGAGACACAGAATCAGAGGCAGGCTCCAGGCTCTGAGCCATCAGCCCAGAGCCCGACGCGGGGCTCGAACTCACGGACCGCGAGATCGTGACCTGAGCTGAAGTCGGACGCTTAACCGACTGAGCCACCCAGGCGCCCCATGACATTGATACTTTTGAAGAAGACATACCTCCCCCCTTTTTAAAAATAAGAATGTTCTCCCTTTTGGGTCTGTCTGATGATTTCTCATTAAGGTTACGCATCCAAAGTCAGAATAGTAATAAGTAATATGCCCTTCTGGGTCACATACGCTATCCATCTGTCCCTTTTTGGTGATAATTTTGATCAGCCACTCCAGGTATTGCTTGACTTTTCCCCTGTCCAGTGAACATTCTTTTCATTTCCAGGAATATGTAATCTATGGAGAATCACTTCAAGATTATGCAAATGTACTCTTCCTTATCAGAACACCCCACTCCAAATTGAGCATCTTTTCATGATGCTTTTGTAAACCAAGCTAAGACTATGATGGTTGCAAAATGATGATTTCTTTACTCTAGCACTTCCTCCATATTTACCAGTTGGCATTCTGCGCCCCCCCCCCGTTTTTTTGAAGTATAGTTGACCTATAACATTATATTACTTTTAGGAGTACAACATAATGATTCAATGTTTGTATGCATTGCAAAATGATCACCACGGTAGGTCTGGTTAACATCCATCACCATCCATAGTTACAAAATTTGTTCTTGTGAGGAGAACTTTTAAGATGTATTCTTTTAGCATCTGTACATTATTATTATCTGTTGTCACCAGGCTGCTCATTACATCCCCAGGACTTACGTATTTTATAACCTGAAGTTTGTACCTTTTGAACCCCTTTACCTATTTTACCCACCCCCTCTACCCCCTCCCTCTGGCAATCACCAGTCTGTTCTCTATATCTGTAAGCTTTTTTTTTTTTTTTTTAAGATTTCCATGGCATTCCATTTTTAGCTGGAAGCAAAACCCTTGCTTTTCCCTTGTCCATCTGTATGCCTGGCTCTCTGTCCCTATCTCTCTATCTCTCTATCTCTTTCTCTTTCTCTATCTCTCTCTATCTCTATCTCTATCTCTATCTCTATCTCTATCTCTATCTATGTATATCTCTACCTATATATCTATCATTAGTATGTACTTATTGGTCCCTATTCTTAATTATTTATAATTTTTTACCATCTTTAATTATTTTGGTGCTCAAATTATCCCCAGTTTACCAGTAGGAATCTCTTCAAGCTGGCTCTTGTGTCCTTTTTAAAATATTTATTTATTTCATTTATTTATTCATTCATTCATTCATTCATTCAATTATTTGTTTTAAAGAGTGTGCAAGTGGGGGAGAGGGGCAGAGGGGGAGAGAGAGAATCTCAAGCAGGCTCCACACTCAGCAAGGAGCCCAACACAGGGCTCTATCCCACAACCATGAGATCACGACCTGAGCCGAAATGAAGAGTCAGACCCTTAACTGACTAAGCCACCCAGGTGCCCCTCTAATTTTTTTTAGTTTTTATTTTGAATATGTATTGAATTTTGTCACATAGAGCAATTTGCAATGTTTGACATCAATTGCAGCGATTATATGGGGTTTTTTTTTCACCTTCTACTATGGTGGATTGTCCTGATTGACTTTCAAATATTGAACCAGCTTTGCATCTCTTGATGGCATATTCTCTGTATATATTGCTGAATTCTGTTTGTTGATATTTTGTTAAGAATTTTTGCTTCTGTATTTTTGAGAGATATTGATCTGTTGTTTTCTTTTTTTGGACCTTTGTCTGGTTTTGGTATCAGGGTGCATTCATAAAATGAATTGGGAAGTATTCCATTCTTTTCTGTTTTCTGGAAGTGATTGGGTAGAATTGGTGTTAGTTCTTTAAATATTTGGTAGAACTTTCCAGTAATATCATCTGGGCTTTTTTTTTTTTTTTTAGATTTCTTTTTTGGGAGTTTTAAAATTATGAATTCAATTTTCTTAAAGGTTATGTAGCTGTTTAAATGATTTATTTTGTATTGTGAGTTGTGGCAATTTGTGCTTTTCAAGGACTTGGTCGATTTCATCTAAGTTGTCAGATTTACGTGTGTAGAGTCGTTCATTGTATTACTTTATTATTCTTTTGATGTTTGCAGAGTCTGAAATGAAATTCCCTCTTCTATTACCCGATCTTAGTAATTTGTGTCTTCTGTCCTATTTAATTACTTGTCAGTCATACAAGCTTGTCAGTGTTACTGATTGTTTTAAAGAACCAGCATTTTGTTCATTGATTTTTCCCTGTTATTTTTCTGTTTTTAATTGTATTGACTTCTGTTCTTACCTTTATTATTTCCTTTCTTGTGCTTGCTTTGAGTTTCTTTTCCTCTTTTTCTTTTTAAGGTTATAGAGTTGGTAGCCTAGATTTTTAATGAGTCTTCTTCTTTACAAATATAAGTATTTTAGTGCTATAAATTTTCCTCTCATGACTGTTTTAGCTGTGTCCCACAAATTTTGGTATGTTGTATTTTTATTTTCATTTAGCTCGCTGTATTTTTTTTTCCTCCTTAAGACTTCCTCTTTGACCCAATGGTTACTTAGAAGTCTCTTGTTTAGTTACCTAGTGTTTGGAGATTTTCCTGTTAGCTTTCTGTTTTTGCTTTCTAGTTTGATTCCATTATGGTCAGAGGACAGTGTGATTTCAATTTTTTAAAAATTTGTTACGGTTTCCTTTATGATTCAGGATGTGGTCTCTTTTGGTATATGTTCCACTGGCACTTGAACAAACTGCTGCTGTTATGTGGAGTGTTTTATAAATATTGTTTAGATCCTGTTGGTCAATGGTATTGTTGATTTCTTCTATATCCTTGCTGATTTTCTGCCTAGTTGTTCTATATTGTTGAGAGAAGAGTATTTATGTCTTCAATTATTATTGTAGATTTGTTGAATTCTCCTTTCACTGCTCCTAGTTTTTCCTTCATATATCTTTTAGCTCTATTTAGTCTATACATATGGATGATTGCTATGTCTTCTTGATGGACTTTTTCTTTTTATCATTTTATTATGTACCTTTATGTCCCTGGTAATTTTCTATGTTCTGAAATGTGGTTTGATACTAATCTAGCCACTCTTGCTTTCTTCGATTAGTTTTGTTAGCATGATATGTATTTTTCCACTTTACTTTCAACTTGTCTGTATGTATGAAATTAGTTTCTTGTAGACAGCACATAATTGGGTCAGGTTTTTAAACCCACACTGTCAATCTCTGTCTTTATTTATGTTTTTTATATAATTTACATTTAATATAATTATTTATACAATAGAACTTACCTCTTCTAACTTATTATTTTTTATTGTTTTCTGTTGTTGGTTTCTTTTCTTTGATTTTTCCAGTCTTTCTGTAGGTTATTTGAACATTTTTAGAATTTATTTTGACTTACCTGTAGTATTTTTTATAGCTTTTTTAGTGATTGCTCTTGACATTGCCTTATATTTACATAACTTATCACAGTCTATTGATGTCATATCACCAGTTTGAGTGACGTACAGAAATTCTACTTCACTGTACATTCCTTTGCCCTCTCCGGTTTATTTATATAATTGTTCTAAATATTTTTCCCACATACTTTTAGAACCACATTACATAGTGTTATCATTTTTGCTTCAACCATCAAACGTAATTTAGAAAACTCAAGAGAAGGAAAGTCTAACATATTTACCCCAGTTTTTTCTTACAGTGCTCTTTTTTACTTCCTGATGTTCCACGATCCCCTTTTTATGTTTTCTTCCTTTTTAGAGAACTTCCATTAGCCATTGTCTTAGGGTAATTGTGATGCTGGCACAGTCTCTTAGTTTTCCTTCATCACTTATTTTCACTGGTAATAAAATTCTTGGTGGACAGTTGATTTCCTTCAGCATTAGAAACTCCTGTGCCACTTCCTTCAGGCTTCATGGCTTCTGATGAGAAATATGGTGGTATTTGAATTGCTTTTTCTTTTTTTTTTTCCTACAGGGAATTTCCCTCTTGCTACTTTCAAGATTTTTTTTAGTGTTTTAGTTGCTAGTGTTTAGAAGTCAGATTATGATGTTTCTTGGTGTGAATTTCTTCAGGTTTATCCTGTTGGGGATTTACTGAGCTTCTTGGATCTGTAGGTGTATGGCTCTTGACAAATTGGGAAATTATCAGCTGTTATTTATTCAAGTACTCTGTTTTAACACTTTTTTCAATGATAATTCATTTTTGAGAGAATGAGAGAGCGTGAGCAAGCATGAGGTGGGGAGGGGCAGATAGACAGGGAGACACAGAATCGGAAGCAGGCTTCAGGCTCTGAGCTGTCAGCACAGAGCCGGACACAAGGCTCGAACCCACGACCTGTGAGATCATGACCAGAGCCTAAGTCGGACGCTTAACTGACTGAGCCACCCAGGTGCCCCTCTTATTTATTTATTTATTTATTTATTTATTTATTTATTTATTTATATTTATTTTTAATTTTAAGCTTATCCTCTTCCCCTTTTCCTTCCATAACTCCAATGACAGAAATATTAGGGGTTTTTTTTTGCTCTAGCCCCATAGATCTCTGAAGCCTCATTCATTTTCTTCTGTCTAGTTTATCTTTGTTTTCATATTGGAGATTTTCCTTTACTCCATTTTCACCTGTATTGATTCTTCCCTCTGTCTCTTTCATTCTGCTGTTGAACCCACTCATTGCGGTTTTTTAGTTCTAAGCTTTCCATTTTGTTCTTTTTTAGTATATTCTCTTTATTTGGTGAGACTTTCTGTATTTCCACTGGGTCTATTTTGTCATCTGTTTGAAGCATGTTTGTAAGTGCTCCTGGAAGCATTGTTATAATGGCCGCTTTCACATCTTTGTCAGATAGTTCTAACATCTCTGCCATCTCAGTAGTTGTCTTTTTTGTTTGTTTGTTTGTTTTCATTCTACTTTGAGATTTTCCTGGTTGCTGGTATCACAAATTATTTTTGTTTGAAACCAGCACTTAGGGGGATTATGTTAAGAGATTCTGGGCCTTAAGTAAATCTTCCGTTTTAGCAGACTTTCTCGGACACAGCTCTGGCCCAGGAAGAGGGGAGAGGGGCCTCATCACTGTCCCATGGTGATGGAAATCCCATCTCCCCGTGGTCGCACCGCCACCAGTGGTGGTGGCGGTGGTATGGAGGGTTCCTACTGCAGGCGGCAGGAATGATCGTGCTGGCTCACCTGTTTGTCTTTTTCTGACACACCCAAGTGGAGTAAGGTGGGGTCACTTATTACTACCCAGCCTGGGGGGAAGGGTTAGTTTCCCCACTTAGCCTTTGCTGTGGATGGGGTTGGGGCCATAGTTGGTTTTTGTTTCTCATGGTGGTGATTGGCCAGAATAAAACGGTTATAATCTAACAATGTTCTGTCTTTCTGGGCTGCCCCTTTCCCAGGCCTTTGGCTGGAGAAAGTAGGTTTTGTTTGGGGCTTCTTTTGTAATTTTCTTGGCATTTCTAAGTTGCTGTCTTCTTCAGTCCCCAGTCTTGGGCATGTGAGGCAAAGAGAAACCTGGGGAATTCACCACTGGCTCATTCCTTGGGTCCCAGGGTCTTGGCTGGTCTTCCCTCCGTCTTTCAGAGTTTTCTTATGCTTGCGTTATACCCGATGCCCAG
This sequence comes from Panthera uncia, assembly GCF_023721935.1. NCBI lineage: Eukaryota > Metazoa > Chordata > Mammalia > Carnivora > Felidae > Panthera > Panthera uncia. The sequence goes on along the minus strand of NW_026057959.1, from coordinate 48,464 downwards.
GGGTCTTAGTGGTATCTATTGGGAGAAACAAGGAAAAGTACGTTTATTCCATTTTCCTGGAGCTGAAAGTCCTCCTGTGTCCTTCTGATGTGCCCATCATTTGGGGGGGGGGGGGTTGAAAAAATTTTGGCATAACAACATATTTCAGGCTCATCTTTTACCCCCCCCTCCACCCCAAATGTGGAATTAGTCATTTCTCCAAAAAGCCCTTGTTCTGTTTATAAACAGTCCTCATAGGATTTTGCGGTGGGTGAGAGCCGTAAGTCTGCCCTCCAACAAATCCATTACCATATTATACTGAAAGTGGATCTCGGACCAGATTCTGCCCCATATAGAAGCATTTATCAACTTAATTATTATCAGGGAAGCACAAAATAAAATATCTTACAGGCTTGAGAAGTCATAGCTTTGTGGTTCTATCGGTACTCTACAGTTTGCATATCAGGTCACTACAGAAAAACTCCAGTTTTCCATAGTGAGAGTACTGACACTTCCCCTCCCTGTTAGCATCAAGCAAGCAGAACCATCCAGAATTCATATTGTCTCAGGACCAAGGAGGGAGTTGAGCCGAGGGCATCACCCCTTTATAAAGAATACAGAACACACTGGATTATCCCACAAATTCAGGGAAGGGTAGTGAATGTCTCTAAAATATATTGACCTAATTTATATAACTTGGGTGTCTCTAATTTCACCAGAGGTAACCTGTTTTTTGGGATCATATCATTGCTAGTCAACAGGCCACTGCTTTAATCAAGAAGCAAAGGAACCATTGCTGATAGAGACAGTGATTAAAGTCCTTGCAGGACCTCACTCTGGAGAATGGGCCCACTGACCACCACTGGCCAGTACAGCCTCCACTAGAATACTCGTGGTACCAGATGGGAGCTTGGCCTAAGTAATGTTTATGCAGAATATCCCATGGTATGTACTTCATACTTTAAAGTAAATTAAATACCATAGCAACACCGTGCTTCAGCACAGACACTCAACACATTTCAATGGAATTGAATTAAATTAATACTAATGAAATCTATAATTAGGAGCCCTTTCAGATATCATCAGAGGGACCCCATTATTAGCAAATAATTCCTTGGGCAAGTACTACTCACCTGATGCTAGATAAGGCCTTGATATGGGTCAAGGAAGGAGAGTGCCATCAGAACCTACGCTCCAGGCCAGCAGGATTGGGTGCCCTGGTCACCAGCGTACCTCCCGTGCTGGTGCCCAGTGGCTCACCCCCTTCACAGTGCTTGACTGAAGGCTGAATAGGGAAAGAAGGGAGTCCCAGGGGCTACTACTCCCAAGATAAAGAGTTGGTAGATGCAGGAGAAATGGGATTAAATAGCTTTCCCAGCAAGTGCTGATGATGTTTAAAGCAGCTCTGAAAAAAAAAAGGATGATGGGCTAAGATGGCTTCACCTTACCTGCCTGTCATGTCCCCTTCTAATGACCACTGGGGCACATCTGTGAATCACTGTCTCTCTCGCCATCTGGCTTCATCAGACCGGAACTGTGTGCCTGTCCTCCCGGGGCCGCGTGGCCCGCCCCCCCCCCCCCCCCCCCCCCCCGCCCTTGCTCTCTCTTTTCTCTCCTTATTTTTTCCCGGTCTCTGTCATTTTGTCTCTCTGCACCTGTTTCTCTCTATCCCCACCTCTCTCCATCTCTGCCTTTCTCGTTATTTACCTCCCATTTCTTCCTCTCTGTCTTTTTCTGTGTCTCTATCTCACTGTCTCTGTCTTGCCTTTCTCTTTCTCTGACGTTTCTGTCTCATTCTCTCTGCATGTATGTCCCTGTTTTTGTCTTTCACTCCTCCTTCCCCACCCTGTCTCCCTCCTTCCTGTTACTCACCGGTCCTTTCTCATTCCTGAGATGTATGTATTTGGCTGTATATGCTGCTATGCATCTTGATTGTTATGTCTTCTCATTATAGATTTATAGATGCCTGCTACTTTCCTTCCATGGTAGAGAGGGACACATGAGGTTCCTGTCCCATCAGGAGGTCAGTTATCTACCTCAGAGGTGTATCTCAAGGCACAAATATTCTCTGTGCAGACCGTGATCCTTGGTCTCCAGCAGGTGCCCCAAGATGTGTCCAGAATGGTGGGTGGAGGTGGGGTTGTCCAGCTGCACAGTTGGAGATATTGCTGCACTGCTGCTCTGTGGGCACCTCCGGGGGTGGACAGGTTATCCCGCATGGGGACGGGTTATCTTTGGGGCATCCCAGATGCTAAACCGGCTGCTTCCGGCCTGAGTGGGTTCATGATGCTTTGCAAGGGCGACCGTGGCCTGCCCACTCTGCTGATGGAGGAGTGCACGTGGCATTGCTGGCTGCATAACGAGACAGAGGTCCACGGTCCTCACGGAATCCTCTGCTGCAGTGAGACCATTCCACGCAAAGAGTTTGTGGGTGCAGATGAGTTTTATAAGGTTCGGTGGGTAGAGGAGAGTGAAGAGGCATGTAACTGTGACTACTTTATTTTGCTCTTATGGGAGAGGCTCTCTCTCTCAGAGACTTTCCCCATGTGCTGCTTCGTTAGTCCTGGCCATAGCCCTACCTATAGATGAAACAACTGGTGGGCAGAAAGTTGAAGGAATTTGCCCTAAATCACGTATTTAATAAGTCACCGGTCTGGGTTCGATGAGCCCATATTCTTTCCACTACTCCAGTGATTTTCAGGCTTGTTTTTTCTCAACAGACAGAAGCCTTTAGGTTTAACGTCTTCTCAGTTGGCATTTCAGGATTTAAAATAGCTAGGTACTTTGCTGCTGTCAGTGAAGAGAAGAGAGATCAAGGGCTTCCACACCCCCATGGCCCCCAGCCGCCCTCCGCAGCCCCAGAAGCACTTCCATGCAGAACAGAGGGAGGAGCTTGGCTCTGCCTGGGAAGAGTGGCTGGAGGTATGGGTCGGTGGGTTGGTGGGAATGAAGGTCGGCCAGGTGACTGTGGGACGATGGCGCATGGTGCATACATGTTGGGTGGAAAGCTAAGCAAAATAAATCCTCACCGAGCCCAGGCTGCCCGTCACCTGCTTGGATTTGCCTCTGAGAGAGTGAATTCTAAGGAAGAAGGGCAAACAGTCATAGCGTTTGCATTGTGGCTCGCAAATTAAAAATATCAGAATTCGTGAGCTCAGAGTAGCTGGTGACTCACTCAGTGTCACACTGTAAATGAAGGAGCCGGGCCACAGATTCCTGTGGCCCTTCCACTGTGGCATATGACTGAGGTAGAAGGTAAGAGGGAGGGGGCGCCTGGCTGGCTCAGTCAGTTAAGCTTCCGACTTCAGCTCAGGGCATGATCTCACGGTTTGTGAGTTCGAGCCCCATGTCAGGCTTTGTGCTGACAGCTCAGAGCCTGCATCCTGCTTCAGACTCTGTGTCTCCCTCTTTCTGCCCCTCCCCTGCTCATGCTCTGTCTCTGTCTCTCAAAAATAAATAAAATGTTAAAAAAAAAAAAAAGGGAAGAGGGGGTCAGCCCACCTGCAAATCTTTCACGAGTTTGCTGTCCCCAAGGTGATCATACAACTCTCAGGATGTTTGTAAACATCTCATGAGGAACCTGGCCAGCGGTTCCCCCCGCCACCAAAAAACATAAAACAATAAATCACACAAGTACTGTCAGAGTAGTAATGATTCAGTTAAGCCTCAGTAATTGTCAAGCCCAAATAAACTTACTGGTTTCCTGATATAACAAAAAATAGCGAAGGAGAATTAAGTCAAACGAGCGGCAGTCTCCCTGCTCCTCGGGGGTCCACCTGCATCTAGACTCAGCGGCCGGCTGCCCTCGTGTGGATGGTACCACACACCTCTCTCCTCCAGCTATATTCAGGCGGACCTGAGAGGACGCTCTCTGCTTTGCATTTTTAGTGCAGATCTCATGTTTTCCCTTTTATTTTGAGGTGCAAATAGAGTGTGCAGGCTGCGTGCCCTCCTGCCCACCGCTCGGGCCGTGGGCGTCTCGTGTGAATTCCCACACTCTCCTTCCGCCCCGGGCATCGGAGCCCCGTGTGGGTGGCGCTCCAAGTCCCAGGGGTGGTTCGAAGAGGGTGCTATGGGCGGCTTCCAGGTTTCTTGCCGCTGCTACCAAAATGACAAGAGTCAGCAGAGAAGCAGCAGCAGAGGGAAGAACAGAGAGAACTAGGCTGATGGAGCAGCCGGGGCCACTAGTGGAGGGCAGGATGGCAACCGCAGCCGCACCCTCGCCAGCACCCCTTTAGGAGGTGCTGGTCTCTGCGCCCCCAGATGAGGTCATCTTTATTTCAGCGGATGCGGTCCCCAAGCACACCCTCCACTGACTGTCAGCATGCAGTCCGTTTTAATGGCCTCTGTAGGCTTTCCTACAGTTGCTCCTCCAAATCTCCAGGGGGGTAGCATTGAAACTGGCACCTGAACTTGTCAGGTGACTTACCCAGTAGTTGGTAAATACCCTTAAGATGCAGGTTTGTGGTATATAGATGCTGTATGGCTCTGATGGAAATTATTTGGCGTAAAATAACCAAATTTGGTATTTGGTTTAAAAAAAAACAAGTATAAAGCCTGTTCACCTCTCACCTAATCCCCCTGAAAATAAATACCAGGATGGAGCCTGTAGAGCTCTATCATTTCAGGAGACGGTATTCAAAATACGTACTTTAAAACTCCCACCCGATACCTTATTACATTCAGGTCAGGGCTTACAGAAGTTATTCATGAAAGGTTTGGGGAAGGGTGAATAAAAGGTTACGAAGATGTGATTAACTTGGTATTAATGCAAAAAAGAACCCCTCTAATCTAGGAGCTTTGACTATTTCACAATGAGCTAATAGGCATTGGGGTGAATTTATGTAGCAAATTGCTGTCTGCTGTATTCAAATTATTCCCTGAGCTCTGACTCATTCAGAAAGTACCAAATATCACGGAGACACACAATTATCATGCTTAATTAATGTTTGCAACCGAAAAGAGTAAGGTTGAAATCTTTACTATCATTGTAGATATCGAAGAACTGAAATTGACTGATTATTATCTTGAGATTAATATATTTTCCCCAAGCCATACCCTCGGGTCAAAGGACCGAGTATTAAAACTATTTGAAAAATTCACTACAATAATTGCTTTAGGGGCTAATTTTTTTTTTTTTAATGTCTTGCTTCCTTATGCCTGCACTACTGATTGTTATAGCCTGCACACTTCACCCATTAAGTGGTAATTCAGAGTGACAACTACATTGAAATGAAGCAAGTTAGTTAATCACCATGAAACTGTTCCTGAAATACCCTGGCCAAGTACTCCCGAATCACTGGAGGCCTCTGATTACCGCATTTTCTACTGAAGTGAGATTTTCCTGCATGAGGCTGTAAATATTTTTATGGGACATACAGGATGGCGGAGGGCTGAAATTTGGTTGGACTTGGTAGCAGAGAATCCAGAATCTTCTATGGAGCCACCGTAACCAGCACTGTGCAGAGCCCTCAGGGATGTCCTGCAGGCGTGTCGGGGAAGCTGCTGACAAGCCGAGAGTCTGGGTAGGGCTACGGCACTTCTAATATGACTTGATTTTCCCTAAAGCGGGACTTCCAGTGACAAAGAGCTCTGTCAGAAAACACGTGCCCAGTCTTGTCTGCCCATTCTGGCTAGCCTGCCAGGATTGCTGGGAGAAGAAGGTAGGCTGTGCCACGGTGGGGGGGGGGGGGGTCTGTTCCCCCTCTGGGGAAGTCCGAGTCGGGGCTCGTGGTGGACACCAAGCTTGTGATCACCTTTCCAAGAGACACAGAAGCCAGGCAAGGGGCTTGGACGTGACTCTGAGACCTGCCACGGCCCCTGCCTGGCTTGCGGGTTCACTGATGGTCTGTGGGTTGTTCACGGCAGCATTCTTACCCCCCGCAGACCCTCCACACTTCTCTCAGTGCAGGTATTTGTGGACCGCTCACAGTGCTCGCCCAAAGCAGGCTTTGGGAAGCGTGTTTCAATGGAACAGACTTTGCCTTCCTAGGCAGAAAACTGCCATCGTTTGGGAATTTTTTTTTCCTCCATAGTTTTCTTTCTCATTAATGTAGAGGCTAACGATAAAGCCAAAGTATTCTCTATGTCCTCTAGGAGACCCCTCTGATTCCAGATCTCCCTCTCCCTTCCTGTCACGAGAGCGCCACTCAGTGGCCCCTGGGTGACTGGTAAGGCCGTTCCTGCCCTGCCTGTCCATAAATGCACAACTCAATCCTTGAAGTCGTGACATCAAGATATTGTATATGAAGATGCCTGTAACCCACATCATTCACTCTTGTTGCATGAATAATTCAGCATATATTTAATTAGTGCTGGTCCTGACAGGTAAGCACTTAGACGCAAATAGGGCTGTAAGAAGCTCACGGCATCCTACGCGAGAGACAAGGAAATGTGTAATTCACCAAACATCATACTTGAAGCCAAAGTAGGGAGGGAGATGGACCCACTCGGTGGATCAGGCAGGGCCGTGGAGGGTGAACAGGAGTGCACCAGAGACGAGGGGGGCTGGGGTGAGCGGAGGAGGGCTGTATTGGGGGGGCGGCAATCAGTTCCTGGAGGTGCCAGGCTTCACGCAAATTCGAGTGATGAACGTTTGTTTCCCTGTGGGGAGCCGTGCCCTCCATGGGCCCTGCAGGGCAGCGGGTCTGTATTATTCACATGTGAGTGAGGGATTATTCGTTTTCACCGCTGAGGGCCAAGACAAGGACAGGCACGCACAGCCTCCTTAGGGAAGGGAAATGACCCCCCTGCTTGGAAGAGCTTAGGCTAAAGGATTTTTGTTTACATAATGTGTTGTCCCTTCCATTAGAGTCGTCTGTGGCTACAGCATGTTTCTCAACCCTCATTCCGTGGAATGTCACCCTACAATAGAAGGGGGAGGAGCGGGCAGTTCAGATCACAGGAAAAAAAACCGAAGCAGAGACAAGACAAATTTGTGACATTGACAGAGCCGGTGAGAAGTTGCCCAGGGCAGAGGCTGGGTGTGTGACTCAGTTCTCAGAGTTAAGAGGGTCTCTTCTTGCTTATTCGTCTCCTGATAGCCCTGACCGATTTTTGGAAGCATTTTATAATCTGTGTTCTAGTGCTGTACAGAGGGGTGAGGTAGCATGGGGCTGTTCAGCAGAGGGAAGAAGCAAGCTAGCGAAAAAGCTCGTTGTGTCATATGGGTATATGAGGATGTCAAAGAGTACATGATAAAAGTTCATTTAAAAATACAGAAATTGGGGGGCGCCTGGGTGGCTCAGTCGGTTAAGCGTCCGACTTCGGCTCAGGTCATGATCTCACGGTCCGTGAGTTCGAGCCCCGCGTCAGGCTCTGTGCTGACTGCTCAGAGCCTGGAGCCTGTTTCAGATTCTGTGTCTCCCTCTCTCTCTGACCCTCCCCCATTCATGCTCTGTCTCTCTCTGTCTCAAAAATAAATAAACGTTAAAAAAAATTAAAAAATAAAAATAAAAATAAAAAAATAAAAAATAAATAAAAATACAGAAATTGGGGGGCACCTGGGTGCTTCCGTCGGTTCAGCGTCCGACTCTTGGTTTTGGCTCAGGTCATGAATCTCACAGTTCATGAGTTTGAGCACCGCATCAGGCTCTAGGCTGCCTGCGTGGAGCCTGCTTGGGATTCTCTCTCTCCCTCTCTCTCTGCCCCTCCCCTGCTTGCGCATGCGCTCTCTCCTCTCTCTTTCACCCAAAATAAATAAAAAATAAACTTAAAAAATGTATAGAAATTTGGGGACACCTGGCTGGCTTGATCAGTGGTGCATGCAACTTTTGATCTTGGAGTTTGGGGTTCGAGCCCCACATTGGGTATAGAGATTACTTAAAAAGTGTAAAATATTTAAAAAATATACAGACATTTTAAGTATTTGTATTTAAAACATGCACCATGGAATGAGATAAATCCCTCCCCTGCCCACCCTCGAAAACACTTTGGAAGTTGATTGATTTATTTTTTTTAAGATTTATTTATTTTTGAGAGAGAGTCCAAGCAGTGTAAGGGTAGAGAGAGAGGGTGGGGGGACAGAAGATCCGAAGCAGCCTCTGTGCTTACAGCAGTGAGCTCAACATGGGGCTCGAACTCACAAGCCTTGAGATCATGACCTGAGCCGAAGTCAGACGCTTAACCGACTGAGCCACCCAGGTGCCCCTGGAGGTTGATTTTTAAGTATGTTATTCTGTTCTCCTCACTCTGAGCCTTCTCATGTTCCTCACACCCGTGGGTCATGTGACCTTAACTTCATATCTGACACAGGACCTTCCTTTTCTCCCTTTGCCCTCTCCTTTCCAGGAGCCCCTGATTCTGTTACCCTGAGCCACAAAAACCTACATGTTTCTAGTGTTGGTTCTAATATCGTTGATTTTTTTTTCATAGCTTCCTGGATGGAACACATGCATGTGGTTAAGAAATAGAAACTCTTTCCCTGGTATATGGGAATTTCTGTGCTTGGGATTTAACACACTTAAATATAGTGTTATTTCATTGATTTAGCCCCACAGTTGTCCTACTTAACTAATTCGAGTACATAGTACTCAAAGAAGGAGGTTTTGAGACTGATGTCAGCATCAGGTGCAGTCCCCAAGGCTTACTCTAGTGTGATCATGTTTGAGCTGCAGCTGCGTCATCCATCAAATGGGAATAATTAATAATAGTAATAATAAATACCCAATTCTAAAAGGTGGTTGTTGGGATTAGGGGAGAGTATTATGCAAAAGTTGGTTGGTTGTTAATTATCCGGTTATAAGGTGCTGTGCCTTTCCATTTGATATATCTTTGATACGCAGTTGTCATTACTTGGACATTGATTTTACTTTTAGGATTGTATAAGCATGCAGTCCATTTTGAAGCAATAATTAATTTTTTTAGATTATCCTATTTCTGCCGTGTCAGAAAAAAGGACTGAATTGACTTGTGACATTTCCAGAAAGCTTAAGGTCGATGATTTCAAGGGAGATGCTAAAAATACATTTTGGTACTTCTTTTAAAACTCATCTTCTCTCTAGGCACGCCTGGGTGGCTCAGTTGGTTGAGTGTCCAGCTCTTGATTTCGGCTCAGGTCATGATCTCACGGTTCGTGAGTTTGAGCCCCGCGTCGGGCTCCACGCTGGGCATGGAGGCTGCTTGGGATTCTCTCTCTCCCTTTTCCTTTCCCCCTCCTCACTATGTAAAGTAGAAAATTGTTTAAAAAGTCATCTTCCAGCTTCACTCAATCTGTGATTGATCTCTTGGTGTCATATAATAGCTGTTTATGGATGGCTCAACCCAAATCTCTGTTTCCATCTTGAATCCATTTTCTTCTCTGAGGCCCCCACCCCATCCTGGCTGGCTTGGATCACCATAATGACCTTTGATGGGTCTATTCCAATCTCTGTGTTACAGCTAAAACACCTTTTCTTGACACACTTAATACTTTATCCCTTTACAAGAAGTGACATCTTCTTCTAAGCCTCTAAGCAATAAGAATCCAGATATTAAAAATCTTCCTGGATCCTTCCCTGCTACCCAGTCAATAGTCAACACTCTTCACTTCTGCTTGCTTGCCTTTTTTTCATCCTTAAGAGCTGGATGGCTCTGCATGGCACCTGGCTCTGTACCACACCAGTATTCACCATATTTATGTTCCTTTCACCTTTTATGTCTGAGGCACCTGCTGCTGGTGTCTGATTTTCCCTCCGGGCTACTTTCTTTAGATGGGTGAATGATTTTGCCCACATTTTTAGTGCTAACCCCCTCAAATCCTTTTTCAAAATACAGTATAATAAATGCCCAGCTGATGAACTCAATGATTTTGGTAAGCATATGAACAAAAATACAGATGTTGGTTATAAGACGGAAATAGATTTATCTAGGTCATCCTGAAAGACTGAAAATATTTTGTCTTTCTCTTCTTTCTTGTCTGTTAATGTATGGGGAAAGAAGATTTCCAGGTTTTTCAACTTGTGAGTGGCTTTTCAGTTTGAAATGAATTGTACAAAAAAGAACATTCTAGCTTTGGAATTTGACTTGTCGCTTAAAATAATAAGAGAGTCATCCCTCCAGTACTCTCTAGCCAGTTAAGGATTTGAGTGACTTATACATTTATACATGTATGCCTCATAAAAAACACTCTTTGAGAATATAATGGTTGCCATATTTAGGTTTATTATAGTTTAGTTTGCAATGACCTGGTGATATCCTGGTTTGGATTTTACCTTGGTTTAAGTATTGGCCAAAGGGATAAGAAAACATGCTAGCAATTGAGTCGAGTCTGGTGAGTGACCTCTTTCCAAAACCTTACACCAGTACAATCTTCTTGAATACTATAGGGATCACAGTCCTAGTGTGTCTTGTCTGAGCTTTGACAAAACAGAACTCTTTAGATCACATAGTAGGTATGTGATAAAGTATATTTGAAAAGTTTTAAAAGTTGGAAACAAAACAAACCAAAATCTCATGTGTTAGGGAGTGGTGCATATGGAAAGCTGGTTGTAAACACATTGTCCTAAGTCCCTGAATTGACATTTCTAAATCAACCATGCCCAGTTTACCTAGATCTGTCAAGGAATTTTCCTGGGTTTCAGTTTTGTATGCTTTAATTTGCTTTTTTTTTTTTTTTTTAATTTTTGAAGTTTTGTTTTTTTTTTTTTTACATTGGCTTATTTTGAGAGAGAGACAGAGCACAAGCAGGGGAGGGGCAGAAAAAGAAACAGAGAGAGACACAGAAAAAAAACCCAAGCAGGCTCCATGGTGTCAGCGCAGAGCCCAATGTGGGGCTCGATCCCACAAACCATGAGATCATGACCTGAGCTGAAACCAACAGCTGGATGCTCAACCGACTAGGCCACCCAGGCACCCATAATTTGCTTTTTTTTTTTTTTTTATAATTTGACAATGCCTTTAGGTTTCTTTTTATCCATTCCTGAACGTATTACAGGAGAACTAAGGAAGTGCATTACCCCAACCAGCATTGACATGAAGAAGAATTACTGGAAATTACTTTCACACATGAAACTGAGAATCAGAATTTGGAATTTGCTGGTCACCCATCTTGTGGGCTACTTCATCCCAAAACTGTCATCCAAGCTGACAGCTTTCCAGTTGTTGGAAGAATGGCCTTCTTGGTGGATTTGAGTTCTACAAATGTGATCAACAGAACAGTTGATTATTGAGAAGGCAGATTAGCCACTTCTTAATTAAGCACAAAACAGATCAGTATGAGCTTCAACATCTTGGCCAAAGAAACAGACTAGTAAAAATCGAAGTATGGGATAATCAGGACCAAAGGTGAAGACCACATTTTAAAGGCATAAAAACACCAAAGCAAATACCAACAACTTAAAAAATATGAAAAGAAGTTGTTTGAACTTCAGGATATTAAAAATCAATACAATGAGGTCTTGTTTATTGGCCGTTGTAGAAGGGATATCCCTGTGACAAATATGGTCCTTTCTTTTCTAGGCCAACAGGATATGTAATATTGGATTTCTTTTTCAACCTAGAAAAATGTCACCATAGACATTCCTCATGAATTGAAAATTCTACAGTAGAACTATCTGTAATCCAAAATAACTAATTTGTTTTACAAAATAGCGCTTATCCTTCAGCTTCCAGAACTCTTTCATGTGAACTTTACAATATATTTTACCCTTTACAGATCCTTAAATCAGAGCTTCTTACTATGATTGAATCTCTTTTGCTGATTCAGGCCATACTGAGTCACTCTACAGTTAGTGTAGAGTGTGGTGACTGGGGTCTTGAAGAGCTTCAAGAATGTTTGGAGCAGGGTACTGGGGGAAGTGAGTTGGAAGAGAAGGGGGTAGAAGGAGAGTGAGTAAGATGTTCAAAGTCAAGGTTTTAGAGGTGATGCAGCTATAAAAGATGACTAGGTCTAGGATGGGGGTTCTTAACCTGATTGCCTAGGAGAATCATCTGGAGAACTTAAAAAATATGCCAATGCCTGGGCCCTACCCCAGTGTTCTCAGGGACCTAGGCTCCTTCAGCTTTTGACTTCACCATCCTTAATTTGTGGCCCTCTTCATCATGGCCTCAGATAGAGCCCCAGCTTCCCTATGGACATTCTGAGTAGTGGGATAGAAAGGAAGAAGGGGCAAAGGGTAAATCACCCATCTCCTAAGACAAAGTCCTGGAAGTTGCCACATGGTGCTTCTGTTTGCATTCATTGTGCAGAACTTGGTAACGTGTCATACCTAATTGTGAGAGAGGTTGGGACATTAGTCTTCAATCTGGGTAGCCATATGCCCAGTAAACATGCTATTACTATGGAACAGAGGGAGAGTGGCTACTGTTCAAAACAAGCTAGCATCTCTGTCAGCTCTAGAAGGGTAGTGGATTATGCCCTCTGGTAATGTGATCTTCAGGTGAGTTGATGATTTTGAAGTTTGGTCATCTTCTCCCATCCCAGGCTCTCAGGTCCATGGGTGGAAAAGGAAAAGCAGGCTCCAGTTGAGAGGGATCCGGTTCACTGAGTGATTTCTGCAGGGGACCACCAAGCTTCAGTCAGGGCAAGAATGGGAAGTACAGGGAAGTTAATGATGTAGGGGATTTTTCTGGTCAGGACATTTATTTCTCTACCCACAATCCCCCTATGCCTGCTTTTCTCCTTAAACAGCATATATTCCAGTATTATACTAATCACTCTTTTGTGAATCCCTCAGTGCCCTGGTGCTTCTCTCTCTTTGTAATTCTCCTGAGAAGTCCCCGACTCTGTGTAAGCTTAACTCCCAACATCCTCCTCACAAAATCGGTAACTACACAGCTCAAGTGTATATTCACCATGGCGTGGCAGTCTCCTGCAACATTTCCCTTGAAAGGGTCACGTCCCTTTCCTCAGAGGAGTCCGTCATAGTCCTCCTGAAACTTGAAATGCCCCTTTCCCCCACTTCTACTCTCCTTCGGCTAGTGGCCTCACTTGATATTTCACTGAAAAAGAAATGAAGCAATCAGGCAGGGGTTTCTTCACTGCCTGCTTCTGAGTCCACATTCTGCCTTTCCTCTCTGGCTCCCTTTACCGCGACATCTCCCGGCTTCTGTGAGCGGTTAACCTCTCCGCTCTGTACCCTCAAGCCCATCCCTTCTTACTTTTCCAGATATTTTTCTTCTGCAGGGATATCTGCTCTGCTGACTCACTCTCATCAGGATGCACCCATGTTAAAAGAAAACAAGCCAATAATCTGTCCCACATACCTGTCCCCACACTGTCCCATTTCTTGCTTCCTCTTCACAGCCAAAACTTCTGGAAGCCATTCTGTACAGAACTGCTGCCAGCAATTCCTCGTCCTCCTCCAGTCTGGCTTCCATTCACTCTTCACTGCAATTGCTATTTTGAAGTGTCCATTTGTTTCTAAATATAACCGCATGTCCCTGTGCTTATCTCACCTGACCTCTAAAGCAGCATTCCACGCGCTTGACCACCCCTTCCTCCCCACATCCAATTTCTTCTTGTAGCGTTTCCGACACCACATTCCGCCCTGTTTTCTTGCTACGTCTCTGAGTCCTACTTGTGAGTTTGCTATAATGGGCATTCTTCTCGGCCTCTGAACATGGGGGTGTCCTCGGCCCCAGTCCTGAGCCTCTTCCTTCTCTATAGGTTCTTAAACCCTCTTAAACCCTCATAACCTCTCCCTGGAGCTCCAGACTCGTGTCCAGATTTCTGCTCAGCATCGCCACTTGGATGTTTTATAGGCATCCCAACCTCAGCAAGTCCAAACAGAGTTCTTTCTTTCCCGCCACATACCTGGTCCCCGCTTGCCACCTTCTCCACCTCCATAAAGGTCATCCACAGAGTGGCCAAAGGTAACGACTTAGGTGAAGCCCTTGATTCTCCGTCCCCCACCCTGTGTCATCCATCAGGAAGGTCTGCCACTTCTGCCTTCAGAATCCATTACAAGTCCTTGTAATTCTCCATCCCCATCGCTTCTGCCCTCATCCAGGCCACCATGGTCTCCTGAGCTAATGCACTAGCCTCCCCACTCCCACTTTTCTCTGTTGTAATGCATTCTCTAAGAGTGATCCTTGGAAACAGAATTCCAGTAATCCAACACCTTCCCTTTGCACTAGAGTAATCCGGCTCCTTCCGTGGCCCAGGGCCCTGTGTGGTCTGACACCCATGCACCTGTCTGGCCTCATCATAGCACCTGCTGGAGGTGCACTGGTGGACCTTCACCTTAGGGTAGGGGCACTTCTTCTCATGTTCCCTGAACAGCTTTCCAGAGTGGTCACTTCTCATCATTCAGGTCCAAACATCACCTCCCTAGAGAAGCCTTCCCTGATTACCTGATGTGAAGAGCTGCCCTCCTAGTCTATCCCTGTGTGTTTATTCCACTGGCACTGACCGTCCATTTGGGAAGGGACCATGTCCAACTTACTCACATCTGTGTTCCCAGTGTTTAGTGTAGTTGTCAACCTTCAGTAGAAACTAATCAAATATTTGTTGAATACCCGAACGGAAACCTGTCTAGAACATATCGCAGATACTTGTCACACCGCTTCCTTCCCTCTTATTTGAATCATGACTGCCACCAGGAGCAGTAATTCCTGATTACTTTTTCTAAAACCAGTGACACCCTAGTCTGCGATCTCTCATCCACAAGGGCCTGGGAAAACCAGTTCACTAACCTCGTTAAGAGCTGCATCTGAAGAACCGGGGAATTCAGAAGTTGAGTCCAGCATTAGTGAGGAGGCGTTACCCTTGTTTATTTTCCAGGGAATGTTATTGTCATCACTGCTATGAATTTTGTTATTGCTGCTGCACAGAGATGTCCAGAAGCTGTGTGGTCAAGAACTTCACCATCGCCATACAAGAAGAGAGAAGTCAGATGTGCTCTGAGCCTTGAGGACTGCTTGTCAGAGCGTGGGAAGGGAGGTCCAAGAGGCAAAGGGATAGCCGAGGGGGGCTCCTCCTTGCGTGTTGGGGCTCTTCCTAAGCCTGTCTTCGGGGACTCCAGGAGAGGGGGCGGCGAAGGGGAGAGAGAAGCATTTCCTGCTTCTCTGTCTCTGTGATGCAGGTTCACTTTTACCTCTATAACCAAACATCACCTTACACAGCAGCCGACAGGGTTTCATGTAATAGCATTTTAAGCAGGGGTGATTGCCTTCTCTTTAAGTTCATAAGTTTCCCTAGACAACAAGATAATAGTACTCAAGGTTTTTTTTTTTTTTTATTATTGTGGTAAAATAACATAAAATGTTAACACTTCAGCCGTTTTGAGGGTGCAGTGGTGTTAAGTATACACATGTCATGCAACCTTCACCGCCGTCCATCTCGAGAACTTTTCTATCATCCCAAACTGAAAACCTGTTCCCATTAAACCGTAACTCCCCATTCGCCCGGCCCCTGGCAACCCTTATTTGACTTTCCGTCTCTGGCTTTGACTACTCCAGGTGAAGGAAAAACCTTCCCCCTGTGCCTCCTTTACTGTCAACTACTTCACCATGGACCCTTCTGGCCGCCAGATGCGTGAGGTAGGGTTTGTGGGGGCAGGTGAGCCAGGTTCCCACATCACACAGCTCCGCCTCACCGGCTGGATGTCCTACAACTCGACTCAGTTCTGACACCGTCCACCTGGAGGTAGCATCAGATTCCACTGATTCCCATTGATTCCACAAGGCTCACCCTGCCTCCACCTTCAGACACCAGATGCGAGTCCGCTTCGTTTCCTGGGCTTCTGGTCCACCGGAAATCAGAGGTCCCTGCAATGTCCTCCTCGGGAGAGATTAATTTGCCAGAGCGGCTCACGGAACTCAGGGAGACATCTTACCAGATCACTGGTTTATTCCAAGGGATATAACTCGGGAACAGCCTGATGGAAGAGATGCCCGGGACAAGGCGGTGGGAAGGGGCGCAGGCTCCCGTGCCCTCCCAGGGCACCACTCTCCCAGCTCCTCCACGTGTTCACCAGCTGAGAAGCTTTTCGAACCCCTGTCCCTTTGGGTTTTTAGGGAGGTGTCATTATGTAGGCGTAACTGATTAAATTATTGGCCCTTGGCAGTTCCAGTCCCTCAACCCCTCCCGGAGGCGGGGGTGGGAGATAGGGGAGGGTTCCCCTGGCAACGAGCCCCCAACCAGGAGCTTTCCAAAAGTGATCTTACTAAACTCAGGTGTGGTTGAAAGAGGCTGTTAAAACAACAAAGGACACCCATTTCTCCTTCATTGCTCTGAAATTATTTCAGGAACTGGGAACAAAACTAAATACTAAATATTTCTGTAGGAAATTACAAGGGTTTTTAGGAACTGTGTGCTAGGAATAGGGCACGAAGACCAAATATATGTTTCTTACCATAAATCACAATATTACAGGCATAAATAAGTTCTTACAATATTTGTCTTTTTTTTTTTTTTTGTCTGCTTATTTCACTTAGCATAAGGTTAAGGTTCATCTGTGTCATAGCTTGTCAAAATCTCCTTCCCTTTTAAGGTTGCATAATGTTCTATTGTATGGGGGCACCTGGGTGGCTCAGTAGGTTAAGCATCCAACTCCTGATTTCAGCTCAGGTCAAGATCTCTCAGTTCTTGAGTTTGAGCCCCGCATTGGGCTCCATGCTAGCAGTGCAGAACCTGCTTAAGATTCTCTCTTCCTCTCTCTCTGCCCCTCCCACATGCACATGTTCTGTCTCTCAAAATAAATAAATAAACTTAAAAAAATACAAGGGCTTAAGAAGAGGGACGTAGCCACCAAATGCATATATAAAAGTAGCCCTCGTACCGTATTCAGTGTTGTGATAAGATGTGTATACAGTATTGTGGCAGCACATTATAATAATGAATTCTAGCGTTTCTGATGACAAAATCTTGGATATTATCCAAGGTAGATGACCTACCAAATCCTGGTTAGTAATGAGTCATGCAGTAGACAATTTCCCAGTGTTCAAGTTTTGGTTGTACGTCTGTTGTGTTTTTTTTTTTCTTCTTTTTTTTAATAGCTAACTCTGTCCATCCGTCTTTTCTGTGATCTCAGTGTCCCTTTTGTTTTTTCTTCCCCTAGTGGTTTTTAATTGCCAACAGATCCTACAAAGTCAGCGCAGCAAGCTCTTTCTTCTTCAGTGGTGTGTTTGTGGGAGTTATCTCTTTTGGTCAGCTTTCAGATCGCTTCGGGAGGAAAAAAGTCTATCTCACAGGTAACGTGTTAAACTGTTCATGAACTGACTAGGAGGACTTATTTCCTGAAGGTTCTCAGGGAAATAACAAGGGGACTATTTCCTTAAGGTTCTCAGGAAATTGCCATGTGGATACACAACTGATTTTTATTACACTGGCAGGGGGCCACACCGCAGCCAGAGTTGCTTCTGGCAAAGCGTGTTAAAAGGACCAGCAGCATACCTGAGGAAGGCCATGTATTTGCAGTTAAGCTTTTCAGAGATGATGATGCTTTCTGCACCTCCCGAATTCTAATTTATACCATGGTTCTAAGGAGAACAGAGATGGAACCAGCGTACTGGATCCATTTCCTTATATGTTGTGTGTCGGTTCAGTTCAACTGTGTTGTGTAAGACTCGGTGGAGTTCTCTTGACAAGCTGAGTCTGAGCTGGGATTTTTCCATTTCCAACGTTATTGTGAATAACAACGGTGCATGATTGACAGATATCCACTTGTAACGAAGAAAGAAAAACTTCGGTTTTCCTTTACAGTTTCCTTTTACAGTTTTAAAAGAGCACAGCTCAGAAAATTTAAGCTTACAAAGATTTATCTTTACAAACGTAATGAGTATCATTTGTTACTTTGCTCAAATGCTGTCTTGTGTCTGGATTGTTGACCGCTGTTCCTCTTATTCTAGGTTTTGCTCTTGACATCTTATTTGCCATTGCAAATGGGTTTTCCCCCTCCTATGAGTTCTTTGCAATAACTCGCTTCCTGGTGGGTGTGATGAACGGAGGAATGTCACTGGTGGCCTTTGTCCTGCTGAACGAATGTGTGGGCACCGCCTACTGGGCGCTCGCAGGTACTGCTTCACTCCGTGTACGTAACGCAGATAGTGAGCTGCCCCAGAAAACCCTGCTGGGCACCAGTTTAACCCCAGAGTCCAAAAATGCACTTGGACTTGGGACTAACTAACCATTAGATTTGCGTTCCAGAGTTTGTTCTGTATGACCTTGAATGAGTCATTGTATTCATATTGCTCTGTAGAAAGTCTCCCCTGGGGCCGGAGCTTGCCTCCCATCCTCACAGATTGTCTCCAGATAGTTCTGAGAGGGTCTGTTTCCTCAGAAGGGCATTAACTGTTTTCACCTTAAACTGAAAAATGGTGCAGACATAGGAGATCCTAGACACGCCTCCCCCGGCACCTTCTTACTGTATTTTATTAAATACTGATTCCGTGGGCCGGGGAGAGACACGCTGGAGGGACCAGATGACATAGGCCCCGCGCTAGGCCAAATGAGAAATTTGTTTGTATTCAAAGTGCAGTGAGAAGTCAGCGGGGCCGAATGAAATAGTGGAGCCGTAGGATCACAAAGGATACAGGAAGACGCCTCTGGCAGAGGTGTGGAGAATGGACTGTTGAGGGACAAGAGGAGGAATTGAGGGGTCATTCGGGAGGTGGTTGTGGTTGGCCCGCGAAACGTGATGCAGGCATAGACAGGTGCAGGGAGAGAAGCAGCGAGGAGGTCCATTTGAGCTGGATTTTGGTGGGACAATGACTTGCTGAAGGATCGGAGTGGGGAGAGAAAGGAATCGGGGGGACCTCGTGGCTTTGCTTGAAAACTGGGTGGTTCGCTGGCACCCTTTACAAAAAAATGAAGTCTCACCTGCCACAATTTGGCTTTTACTAGTTCAAACGGAGCAAAAATAGCAGGCTTGAAAATTACTTAAACAGAAAAGAAATCTGAAAACTGGGATAAATATTTAACGGCCCACAGTTATAAAACCACCAGTATGGTACTCCAGAATTATAAGATGCAAAAATGGTGATTGGAAGTGTTCATTTTTTTTCATTAATTTTTTTAACCAAATACCTAGAGCCTTACCACACCTACATCTCCACACCTTATCTCCATTGTCATTTCCAGGCATACACGTGCAGCTTCTTGCTGGACATTAGATATGAATGTCAGTTGGATCCTCAAATAAAAATACTGCTTTCTTTCACCTGCATTTTCCATCTTCCAGCACCTCTGTGCATGGTCATCACAGTCTTTAAGGCCATTAAACTAGACCCCTTGGAATCATTTCCTCTTGTCCGTCATACCCAATTGATACCAACTCTTACCGATCGTAAGTAATGGAGACTCAACTCTGCTGAGCATCTGCATATAAAGGGAAATTATTTGGATAATATACCCAAGCCAGGCCTCAGAGATGCCCGGAACCAGGAAGTCAGATGCTCCTCGTCTCTGCCCCCCATCCTCCCTGAGAAGCTTCTGCTGCACAGTCACGGATGGGACCCTATAGCTCTCAGGTTTCACCACCAAGTACAGTATTTAAAATCCTGGGTAAGGGGTGCCTGGCTGGTTCAGTCAGTGAAGCATGCGATTCCAGGTCTTGAGGTTGTGAGTTCAAGCCCCACGTTGGGTGTAGAGCCTACTTAAAAAAATCCTGGGTAAGAGCTCGACTGGCCCAGCAGGGGTCACTGCAGTGAGGGGGACCAGGATGGTCAGCCCCCACTTGAACCACGGGAATGAAGTAAAGAGAGGTCCGCTCTCCAGAAGAGGGAAGGAATATTCTTGGAATTAGACATAGTGCTAGGTAGACAATATTTTGTAGCAGATACTCACCACAGGAGGCTTCCAGATGGCTTTGTTTGGGGGGGGAGGTTAATAGATGTCAAGGGCTATACCTGTGTCACAGCAGGATAGTATAGCTAACATTTGCATAGCATGCATTATTCCGTCTGAAGCTAACAACTACTCTTTGAGGTAGGTAGTATTATTTCTGTTTTACCGATGAGGAAAGTGAGGCTCAGAGACGTTTAGTGATTTGCCCAAGGTCGCACAACAGCAAGTGGCAGACCTGGGGTCTGAACTCACCCCCTCTAAAACAGTCCGATTTTGTGGGCTATCTTCCTTTCATCTACCTTGTTGTCCGTGGATACCAAGTGCTCAGAGCTGTTCTGAGCAAGGACAGAAAGTCTTACTCTTGCAAGCCAGGTGCTGTCTGATACACTGTAATGAACCTGTAATAGGTATTGATTATCTTAAGTTTCCAGGGAGATCATGGCGTCCCCACTCCCTTACTTATCTGACCACATGCTCGGAACACGCTGAAGGTGCTGTCTCGGCTCTCCCTTCTTCCCCCCTTTCCTCACCAAGACACAGAGCCTACAAGTCATCATTGCTAGAAAATGAAAGCCTGTGGGCAAGAATCCAAGTATACATTTCTTTTATGGGATCGTCGTAGAGAAGTCTTGTAACAAGATCGTCCCATTGCTGTGGGTTGCCCCCAGAAGCCTGCTTCTCCCCAGAAGGGCGGAGAGAGAGGATTGGTATAGCATCACAGGCTCTGTAGTTAGGCAGATCGGAGTATGGTCTCAGGCATGCTGTGCACAGCTCCGTTCCCTAGCAGTGGCATCCAACCTCTCTGTGCTTCTTCCTCTTTGTGCGTGGTCCACAATGGCACCTGCTTTGTAGGACAATGTATGTAATCATTTATTTATTTATTTTTTTTTAAATTTTTTTCAACGTTTTTTATTTATTTTTGGGACAGAGAGAGACAGAGCATGAACGGGGGAGGGTCAGTGAGAGAGGGAGACACAGAAGCGGAAACAGGCTCCAGGCTCCGAGCCATCAGCCCAGAGCCTGACGCGGGGCTCGAACTCACGGACCGCGAGATCGTGACCTGGCTGAAGTCGGACGCTTAACCGACTGCGCCACCCAGGCGCCCCTGTAATCATTTATTAATACACGATAAATAGTAGCTATTACTGCTACCGATGGTGATGGTAGTAATTATAAAAAGTGTGTCCGAGGTACAAATTCACAAGTATATTGAGCAAAGCTAGTGGGCCTACTTCCCGTCTCAGCATTTATTTCAAAAAACATAGGATTTTTTTTTTTTTTAACAATCCCATGGTTGATTTTTTTCCATCAGGGTGCTGGCGAAAATCCATGTGTCATAGAGACAGACAAGAAACAAATAGAAAATGTCATATATCTGGTGATAATAAATGAAGTAGGGAAGGGCAGTTGGGAGAGCTGAGGAGTAGCCTGTGATTTAAAATAAGGATTTGAGGCACAGCCTTGTGATAAGATGAAGTCCCACTGCTGCAATCATCTCATGACCTAAAAACCTTACCACCATCCAGGAAAACATCGTCCAAGCTTCAGCACATGCTCAGGCAGATGTCAACACAGCCTTCAATGCAGAAAGCGTTTGGACAAACCCTTACAAGTCATCTTGACCACATGTCATTCATATTTTTCACCTGTCCTTCCTCATTTTCCACTAACTTGCTGGCCTCTCTTCCACATTTATCATCTGATACTCAATATTTGGGTAGGATTTTCTTTCCTGTTGATGTCTCCCAAGGAAGGCATTGGCTTGTGACTTGGGTTGGAGAGGGTGACAGGGAGGGTGCCATCTCCAGTAACAGGCGTCTCTTCCCTGAATTAGGATCGATCGGTGGCCTCTTCTTCGCGGTTGGCATCGCCCAGTATGCCCTGTTGGGATACTTCATCCGCTCCTGGAGGACCCTCGCCATTCTGGTTAACCTGCAGGGAACAGTGGTCTTCCTCCTATCTTTGTAAGTAGTTTTTCCTCTAAGAGGTTTAAGTTAATACGCAGAAGGAATGTCTTAAGAGGATGCGGGTCAATGAGCAGCGTTATTCCGTTTCAGGAGTTTACCTGAACTGACTTTGGTGAAGAGCTAAATTCCACAAGCGCTCCAAAGCTTGGCAGATGCTGGGAGGAGAGATGCTTAATTAATTCAGAATGCAGGTATCCCTTATTTGAAGTAACCTCTCCATAGACCATATTTGAACCTTCGAGTTGTTGACCCAGGGTACCCATTTCTTTTTTAACCTAATGCCTCAAGCGTAAAGATCTTCAGGCTGGATCAGATCACGTGCTAGGTGTATGGCCCAGGTACGATACCACAGGACACTCCATCCGTATCCAATGTGTAGTGGCACCTCTTTATCCTGCGTGTGACTATTATCTCAGGGCCTCTAAATGTGGGCGCGGGAAGATTCTCACATATGGCAGAAACGAAACCCGTAGGGTGGATGGGCTCAATGCCTGGTCAGGGCAGGGCGCTCCAAACAACTTGCCCAGATGCCCCACTGTGGCGCTCTGAATGCAGGAGGTGAGCCACCAACGTAGAGCTATCTTATCAGTGCTTTTTCCCCCCAGCAGACACTTTATTAATATTGTTTATTATAGAATATGTATCACATAATATAGAATACAGGAATGTTATTTATTAACATTTTTCCCCAAATAGAGTCCGGTAACAATAAAACAGATATTTCAGAGACATTTACAGAGTTCTCCGTAAAATTAACACTAAATGCTGACCATCTTGCTGGGGCTAAGGAACCCAGTTTTGCCTGTAAATACCGTACTGCATTTGGATCTTTAGTCGCAAAGTAATACTTGGTTCATATCTTATTTCATCAGTTTAATGATGTGCTTAAGAAGTTCGAGTTTTTAGGGGCACCTGGGTGGCTCAGTCGGTTGGGCGTCCGACTTCGGCTCAGGTCATGATCTCACAGTCCGTGAGTTCGAGCCCCGCGTCGGGCTCTGTGCTGACGGCTCAGAGCCTGGAGCCTGTTTCAGATTCTGTGTGTCCCTGTCTCTGACCCTCCCCGTTCATGCTCTGTCTCTCCCTGTCTCAAAAATAAATAAAAAAAAAATGTTAAAAAAAAAAAAAAAAGAAGTTCGAGTTTTTAATTTTACTTCACTAGAAGTTTCAATGTGCTTGTGAAAGGCTGTCTCCTGAGGTTTCAGACCTCTGATTTGAACCATTAAAATCTTTGGAATAAATGAAACTTTCAGCCGGCGGTCCCAGCTTCTATGCCGTAAAATGAGGAATAACTGTAGTAGAATTTTCCTTCAGATACATCTTTAGCGTAGTAGTTCTTTCTTCAAGTTCTACTAATTGAGATTTGGTGAGGGTTGAGCTGCAATCTGTTTCTGTATTCCCTTTGAAATAAGAGAATTAAGCGCAAAAATGAATGTAACAGTAGGGCGTATGGCTGGCTCAGTCGGAAGAGTGTTTATGGCCCAGCGCTAGGTGGGGACATCTACTCACTGGGAAATGAATTCAGGTCAGGAAAAAATAGGAAACGGAGAGAAAAGAGCACGTAAAACTGAAATAGGCCTGGAATGCGAGCCTTCCCACAGTCGGCCTCCAGCTGATCTGCCCTGATTTTCTCCCACCCTGTTTCCCATACCCTGTGTTCCAGACACAGCCGGCTGCATGGAGTTCCCAGCACTCACCTGGCGCTGGCCTGCTTCCCTACCTCCTACTCACTGCTGCACCTGCCCCTTCAACACCCTTCTCTCCATTTCTTCCTGTTTAACTCCTAGCCTTCTGGAGTGCTCAAATTGCCACCCCCTCCAAACTTCTGATCACACCTCTAGCTGCAAGTCATTTGCTTCTGAATTCTGCAGCACTAAACCCATGCCTTCGAGTGGGGTTCTTATTTCCACCTCGTGCTGGAGTGGAGCCCGTCTCTCTGTACCAGGAGCTCCCTGACGGTTGCAGGCTCTCGGCTTGGCTGCGTGTCCCCCAGCAGCAAAGCCCAGGACCTTCCCCACAGAAGATCCCTCGTATCCGTTGGGCAGGTGTTGGCACAGAAACATCTGGAATCAGCCTTCAGAATTAGCTGTCAGCCACATACGAAAATGTCACATTATTTTTGGGTCATACCTTGTGTTTTTTCCTAGAAACATTATCGCTTAGTTTAAAAAATTCCTCGTTTTCACAGTACTTGGATTTGAGCAGCTTTACTTAAAAAAATCACACTCCCATAATTTACAAAGATTTTCCATCTTCTAAGAGATTGACAGGACATATTTCGAGCAGAGGCAACATTGTTAAATTAGCACCCAAATTAGCACCGTGGCTTCTGAAGTTGTCCCCAGCACTACTGAGAGGGCAGTGTGTTCAAAAACTGCTTTTTCTTTCAAAACACCTCTTGCTGTTTGATATGAAAAATCTGCATGTGTCAGAATTTACATTCCCAAGTCCATCCATTAGCAGATAGGTGAGCCTTTGTATAAGAAAGCTCATTGGCTTCCCCAAATGTGGGAACATGTCTCGTCCTCAGTTTGTGCCCGAGATACGTGCTTTCCCAAGTAGAAATTCTTGATTAACTCAAATTTCCAAAGCCTCAATATCTCTCATGTCTCATCTTTAACCATGATTTATAAACATTTTTTTAATTTTTTATTGTTTATTTATTTCTTATTATTTATTTATTTCTTATAATTATTTTATTTATTTATTATAAATATTTTATTTATTTATTATAATTATTATTATATATTCTTATTTATGTATTTATTTCTTGAAAGAGAGAGACAGAAACAGAGCATGAGCAGGAGAGGGGCAGAGAGAGAGGGAGACACAGAATCTGAATCAGGCTCCGGGCTGTCAGCACAGAGCCCAACATGGGGCTTGAACCCACGGACCGTGAGATCATGACCTGAGCCAGAGTCAGATGGTTAACCGACTGAGCCACTCAGGCACCCCGATTTATAAACATTTTAACGATAATTAACGCTTATCAACAATTCTGGAAACAATGGAATTTAAGGAGAAGGGAAAAATGACCTAAATTACCCAAAGATAATGACTGTTAGTATTTTGGCTATTTCCTTGTCTTTTTTTTTTTTTTCTTACCTCCCAGTTCTCCTCATTTTTGATTTTTATTGTGATAGACTTCTGGTAGCTCACTTATCTCTCCCAGGTATACTGTCTACATTCATCACAATAGGCTTCACTTATGCTCTTTTTTATTTGCATTTAGACGCAGCTGGTGTTTATGTGGTACCTTGTAAGTGGCCTTGTGGATAGGGCCAGTCGGTCCACTTGATGATGGGCAGACCTAACTTCCAAGAGAACGATATTTTACTCGATCATCCACCTTGTGTATTAGTAATAATAATCAGAGGGCAATAAAAAAGGAAATAAAGGATGGCCTACGTTCCTGCTTTTGTTGAGAGTCAGATCTGCATGGGTATTCTCTGTCCCGCGGCAAAGCTCTGGGAGAATTCGTGCCTTTCTGTTTCCTCTGAGCACCTACTACACAGCTCAACACAAAATCAAAAGTGCTCAACAAATGGTTATCGATCGACTGGCTGTCCATGAAGTTCCAAATTCTGTGGGTTTTGTTGCCACTTCACTGCCCTTACAGAAGGGCACGAAGAATTCCAAAAGGCACCTTAAATAGCCAAGTTTCCTTAGAGAAGTTTCATTTTAGGCAAATAATGTCACATTAGGTCAAAAGCCACTGGCTGCTGTATTTATTAAATGCGTGTCTGTGTTCCTATCACAGTTTGGCCTTTCACAAGTCCTCAGTCCTCTAGAAGTGTGCACACGGCTGTGAGAGGAGACACATCATAGTTAAGTCTTGGAACTATTGGAAAATACCAGTGGTGACATCACTGACATTCAGTATTCAGTATTCAGTAGAAAAGAATTGTTGTTATGTAACTGAAAGTTAACCAGGAGATGACTTTTATTCTTTAAGATCTTGGGCGGGCGGGGGGGGGGGGGCATGGGCAGGAAATATCCTGAGGACATATTAAAGCAAGTGTATCAGCTAATTCGAGTATTTTGAAGTTGGAAATGCTCAAAAGTAGCTGAGATGGGATAAACCCTGTTTAATTTTCATGTAGAATCTTAAAATAATCTCTGCCTTCTTAATAACATATCACAATGTTAAAAACACTTTTTAAAAATTTATGTTTTTCTGATAAGACGATAAATATTTTTATCTTCTTTGTGAAGCTTTGTCAGAACTTAAACACCTGTTCACTCTGTGGTATTGTTCTAACACATGGCTGTGATTTAGAGCCCTCTCTCCGACCTGTGCTTTATGAAAAATTTGAATTTTTCAGTATTCTCGGCTTAACTTGCCATTTATCTATTAAAATTTATTCAAAAGGAAATGCATACTGCTTACTTTTTTTGTTTGTTTGTTTTTTTTTTTGGCTGCTGTTTTGGAAGTGTGTTCTTGGTTTCCATTCGTAAAGCAGACCACCATTTAACACTGGCACGCTGTTGAAGGGGACCCCCCCCCCCATGTCATTGGGAGAGTTGGTTTTAAACCTCATGTGGAATCCAGTTGTGGTGAGGAAATCTACATGCTCCTTCCTGTGCCCGTGTACCTATATGAATATACAGCCTTTAATGACGTCTCTTTCAGATTCATTCCTGAATCACCTCGTTGGTTATACTCCCAGGGTCGGCTGAGTGAGGCTGAAGCGGCTCTGTACCTCATTGCCAAGAGGAACCACAAGCTCAAGTGTACGTTCTCACTAACACATCCGGCCAGCAGGAGCTACAGGGAAACCGGAAGTTTCCTGGATCTCTTCCGTTACCGGATCCTCTTGGGGCACACGCTGACCCTGATGTTCATCTGGTAATTATATCTAGGGGGTGTTGTCTTGATCTTCAACTCAGGGTGCTAGAGGTCTGTTGATGACGTCCTTCTACAGGGCGACAGAAAACGTAACCTGATTTGTCAGCCTGACGTTTTCATGAAAACAAGTTTTGTGTCTTGATGCCTGCATCGTGCTCACCTCTGCTTTTCCGGCACCCACCCTGTCCAGGAGGAACCAATGGGGCCTGACAGCAGGTCCATTGAACTTGAATAAACAGACAGCAGAAGCACATCTGTGCTTCTGAGCTATTTAATGTAAATATTTAAGAACCGCCCTCCCCCACCTCTAAAAAAAGGAAAGTAAGAAAGCATATTAGAAACAGAAGAGTTTCTAAATAGGAGTTTAGAATACCAACTTTGGTTTGGCATCGAGTGGTCAGATAGCACATTCTGTGGCGTTCCCGCTCACTCACTCACTCACTCACTCACGGGGGTGGGCGGTGTTGTTCCTTGCCCTGATGGGATCCTGGGAGTGTGAAATGACTGACCTGAAGCCACTTGAATAGCTCATTCCTACCTGCCTCTCAGAATGCTCTCGGCATCCATGTAAATTGCATCGAATGACTGAAGATGGTCCCATTTACAGAATGACGTGGGAAGGGGTCAAGTGGATGGCGGTACTTGCGTACTGTATAGACGTACCACGTTTTACTATGCTTCTCAGATGCCACGTTTTTTACGGTGGAAGGCGTGTGCCAGCGCTGCGGCAAGCGACTCTGTTGGTACCGTTTTCCAACAGTATTTGTTCGCTTCACGGCTCTGTGTCGAACTTTGTCATTATTGTTACATTTGCCATGGTGATCTGTGATCAGTGCTCTTTTGTGTTACTACTGTGATGTTTTGGGGCACCACGAACCACACCCATAGAAGAGAGTAAACCTAATAAATGTTGTGTGTGTTCCAACGACTCCGCCGACTGGCCGTTCCCCCATCTCTCTTCTTTGGGACCCCTGTCCTCCTGGAAACATGACAATACTGGGATTAGGCCAGTTAATAACCCTACAGTGGTCTCCAGGTGTCCAAATGAAAAGAAGAATCACACACCTCTCACTTTAAGTCAAAAGCTAGAAATGACGCAGCTTTGAGGAAGGCAGGTTGAAAGCCAAGGTAGGCCAAAAGCTAGGCTTCTCGTGCTGACCAGTTAGCCACACTGTGAATGAAGGAAAAGTTCTGGAAGGAAGTGAGAAGAGCCACTCCAGTGAACACATGAACGATAAAGCAAAACAGCCTGGTTGCTGATACGGAGAAAGTTTGAGTGGTCTGGAGAGACGATCAGAGCAGCCACAACGTTCCCTTAAAAGCCTGGTACAGAGCAACACCCTCTCTCCCATTCTATGAAGGCTGGGAGGTGAGGAAGCTGCAGAAGGAAAGTCTAAAGCTAGCAGAGGTTAGATCATGAGGTTTAAGGAAAGAAGCCATCTCCACAGTATAAAAGTGCACAGTGAAGCAGCCAGCAGGTGCTGGTGTAGAAGCTCCAGCAAGTTCTCCAGAAGATCCAGCTAAGACCATTCATGAAGGTGGCTACACTACACACTAGATTTCCACGTAGATGAAACAGGCTTCGTTTGGAAGAAGATGCCATGTAGGACTTTTATGGCTAGAGAGGAGAAGTCAATGCCTGGCTTCAAAGGGCAGGCTGACTCTTGCTAGAGGCTAATGCAGTTGGTGACTTTAAGTGGAAGCCAGTGCTCAGTGACCATTCTGAAAATTCTACGGCCCTGAAGAACTATGCTAAATCTGGGGGTGCCTGGGTGGCTCAGTCAGTTAAGTGTCTGACTCTTGATTTCAGCTCAGGCCATGAACTTGCGGTTTGTGAGTTCGAGCCCCGCATCGGGCTCCTCACTGACAGGGTGGAGCCTGCTTAGAATTCTCTTTCTCTCCCTCTCTCTCTGCCCCTCCTCTGCTCACACACTCTCTCTCTCTTGCTCTCAAAATAAATAAATAAACTAAAAAAAAAAAAAAGAATTATGCTAAATCTATTCTGCCTGTGCTCTGTAAATGTAATAACCAAGCATGGATGACAGCACATCTGTTTGCAGTACGGTTTACTAAATTTTTAAGCCTGCCATTGAGACCTACTGCTCAGAAAAAAAGATTCTGGGGTGCCTGGGTGGCCCAGTTGGTTGGGAGTTGAGCTCTTGATTTCGGCTTAGGTCATGAACTCCCGGTTCGTGAGATCGAGCCCCATGTGGGACTCTTAGCTGACAGCATGGAGCCTGCTTGAGATTCTCTCTCCCCCTCTCTGTGCCCCTCCCCCACTGTCACACACATGCTCGCTCTCTCTTTCTCTCTCTCAATGTAAATAAGTAAACCTTAAAAATGATTTTAAAAAAGATTCTTTTCAAAATATTACTGCTAGTTGATAACACACCTTGTCACCCAAGAGCTCAGATGGAGATGTGCGATGAGATTAATGTTGGTTTCATGCCTGCTAATACAACCTTCTCCAGCCCATGGATCCAGGAGTAATTTCAACTTTCAGTAATTTTGATCTTATTTAAGACATACATTTCGTAAGGATATCGGTGCCATCGATAGTGATGCCTCTGATGGATCTGGGCAAAGTAAATGGAAAACCTCCTGGAAAGGATTCACTATTCCTAGATACCATTGTGAACGTTTGTGATTCATGGGAAGAGGTCACGATATCAACATTAACAGGAATTTGGAATAAGTTGGATCCAGTCCTCATGGATGATTTTGAGGGGTTCCAGATTTCGGTGGAGGAAGTAGCTGTGGATGTGGCGAAAACAGCAAGTGAACTAGAATTAGAAGCGGAGCCTGAATATGGGACTGAATGGCTGCAATCTCATGATCAAACTTGAACGGATGAGGAGCTGCTTCTGATGGATGAGCAAAGACAGTGGTTTCTTAAGATGGAATCTGCTACTGGTGAAGATGCTGTGCAGACTGTCAAAATGACGACAAGGATTTAGAATGTTCCAGGAACTTAGTTGAGAAAGCAGCAGCAGGGTTTGAGAAGTTAGATTCCAATTTTGACAGAAGTTCTGCCGTGGGCAAAATGCTGTCAAATTGCATCACATGCTGTAGAGAAATTGTTTGTGAAAGAAAGAGTCAGTCAAGGTGGCAGACTTCACTGCTGCCTTGAGAAATGGCCACAGCCACCCAACCTTCGGCAGCCACCACCTCGATCAGTCAGCAGCTACCCACATCGAGGCAGGACCCTCCACCGGCAGAAACATGATCTGCTAAAAGTTCAGATGATGGTTAGCATTTTTTAGCAACAAAATATTTTTAATTAGGTAGGTGCATTGCTTTTTAAGGCATTATGCGTTTGCACACATAGTGGACTATAGTATAGTGTCAACGTAACTTTTACACGCACTGGGAAACAAAAAAGTTTATTTGACTTGCTTTACTGCGATCATCACTTTATGGCTATTACAGTGTTCTGGAACGTAACCCGCAATATCTCCTCGGTATGCCTGCAGCCTCTGCTAGGGTGCCATCGATGTTATTTGGTCCAGTGTTGGGTGTGAGCATCATATTTACTGGCCTAAAAGGACTGCTGTGCTGTGGTTGGTACGTATTTGCCTTGAAGGCTGTGCGGAGACCTACATTTTCATGTGGGGATTCAGGAGAATTGTTTTATTTTATTTTTTATTATTTTTTTAAATCTTTATTTTTGAGAGAGAGCGCACCAACTGGGGATGGGCAGAGAGAGAGAGGGGAGGGGCAGAGAGAGCGGGAGACAGAGGATCCAAGCAGGAGCTGCGCTGACAGCAGAGAGCCTGATGGGGGGCTCGAACTCACGAACCATGAGATCATGACCTGGGCTGAAGTCCGCCGCTAAACCGACTGGGCCACCCAGCCTCCCCAAGGAGAATAATTTTATATGAAAGTGATCTTAGGTACACAGCTGTAAAGAACAGCAGATTGAGAACAAGAAGGTGTGAATATATTTTTCCATATCGTGATTCTCCCTGGCTGCCACCTGTGTGATCAGGTCACACCCACTGCCACCTTCCCCACAGACCCAGCACAGTGCTGGAATATCACAGATGCATAATAAGTGTTCAACGAGGGACCCAAGCTTGGAGGCGTGGAGATTAAGGGAACCATTAAAAGCCAAACCTGACAACCCAGCACAGGAGCAACTAATTTGAGGTTCTGCCGAGTGCAAACACTTAGAAAATATGTGCCGGCGCTTAGGGCTCAGTAAAACTCAGCATTTGCATGTCATATAGACAGTCAAACCCTCTGCCTTCTTCTTGAGGATAATTTACTTCTTGTTTTAAGGTTGTTTGTTCTTTGGAGGCATGTTAATTTCTGGAGTCTGGCCTTCAGGGGATAAAAAACAGATGAACAAACCAACAAAGTAGATATGGAGCCAGGGAGAGCGTCCCTGTTTATTTTATAAATTTTTTTTAATGTTTATTTATTTTTGACAGAGAGAGAGAGAGACAGAGTGTGAGTGGGGGAGGGGCAGAGAGAGAGAGAGAGAGAGAGAGAGAGAGAGACAGACAGAATCCGAAGCAGGCTCCAGGCTCTGAGCTGTCAGCACAGAGCCCGTCTCGGGGGTCGAACTCACAGACCGTGAGATCATGACCTGAGCTGAAGTCGGACGCTCAACCGACTGAGCCACCCAGGCACCCCGTCCCCGTTTATTTTATATCTTACACAGCCAAAGGAGTTCTTCTCAAATAAACCTCTTCCCCTTGGGCTCCGAATGCTAAAATATGCAATAACAGAAGCAGAGTCATTCCACATGCTGTTCTTTCTGAAGATGCCATAAAATTCCGAATTCTTTTCTGTGGATCTGTCATCGAAGAAAGCCCTTCCCCAGGAGTAAAATCACACCTCTGTGTTTCACATCTGTTCTTCTGGTTACTCCCCACGGTGGTTTCTTTTTCAACAGTTCTTTGATGCCCTAATTATACCGTTAAATATTATGCAAGCATTTTAAAGTTTGCTTGGGCCCATAAAAAGGGTCAAGATGATTTTAATAGCTGTAATTATGCATCCCAATGACCAACTTGCCATTAAGGAAGCTCCCAAGCATAGTGCCCGCCTTGGGACCGTAGGCCCTCCTTGCCCGTGCTCTCCCTGTTCTCCCTCCCCACGAGCGGGCACCAGATGCCTCGTGTGTCCTGAACTGGGCTTTATTTGAGCCTGACTTGCTGCCATCACAACTGGGTTTAAATACGTATGTGTGTTTCCATGGTGGGAATTGCTTCACCGGGATATCTATTTTATTTATTTATTATTATTAGTTTTTAATGTTTATTTTTGAGAGGGAGGGAGACAGAGAGAGTGAGAGAGAATACAAGTGGGGAGGGGCAGAGAGCCCAGGGTGGGGGGCACAGAATCTAAAGCAGGCTCTAGGCTCTGAGCTGTCAGCACGGAGCCCGACACGGGGCTCGAACCCACCAACCGCGAGATCATGACCGAAGCCGGATGCTTAACTGACTGAGCCGCCCAGACGCCCCTGGGATTTCTATTTTAAATGCAGAGTGAACACACTGATAGATACACCTGTCAGAGGAGGGTATCTACTGCAGGTACAAAGGATTTTAAAAATACTTTAGAAAACTGCATGGGTTTAAATTTGTTTAACTTACTGCTTACAGACAGGGCTCTGGGGGGCAGGAAACACAGACAACTCAGTGACCCCTTGCATCCTTACTCATGACGTCCTGGCTCCGACACTGCTCATCATCCTTAGAACACGAGTGACAGCTCGCCCAGTGAGAGGTAATGGGAAGTAGCTGGCACCCCTGGCTCATTTGCCAGGAAGGGATGACCCACCAAGCAGTCAAGCTCCAGGGTTCCCTCTTCCCATCCCCCACACGTCTCCTGTCCACTGCAGCCCCTTCTTAATAGCCCAGGGCGCTTGGCCCACTTTGCTGTTTTGGCAGAGATGGAAAGAAGGCTTTCCCTTTCCTTTTTGATCTCATCATGCCACAGCTCATTGGATTTGTTCTAAGGAAAATTAAAGGGAAGCAAATGGAAACGTCCCCGGAATAAACACCTGTCAAAGTGAATTGCAAAATGTAAAAACTGATATGCTCCCAAAACCTGTAGTACATTTAATAGAAACGTATGGTTAGGAAACATATTCATCAACTACTAAGCCTAGTTTCAGGGTTTTATTTTTGTATGTTCTGTTTTATTTTTAATAATGCAGTTTCCTAGGCACACAAGTTTGTATTATTTCCGTCACTCTGTCTGAGAAATCCTCAACCTGGGGCTTCAGGATGGTACTTTGCTTGACTTATTTAAAGCCTCTGGGCTTGGGGCGCCTCAATGGCTCAGTTGGGCGTCCGGCTTCGGCACAGGTCATGATCTCGTGGTTCCTGAGTTCGAGCCCAGCATCAGGGCTCTGCTGTCAGCATGGAGCCCGCTTTGGACCCTCTGGCTCCCTCTCTCTGCCCCTTCCCTGCTTGTGCATGCTCTGACTCAAAAATAAATAAACACTAAAGCTCCTGGGTTCCTCGGTTCCCAGACCTTGAGAGGTTGGCTCAGTGCCTGCCACCCAGGAGGCTCTCCCTATGTATTGCAGTAACGGCATGCAGAAATAAACTAGTGGCTTTTTAAAGCGTCCTTCCTCTGCTGTCCCCTGGTCTTCCCTTTCCTGTCTGGGTGTCTATAGCACATACGCCTGCTGAATGTCGGGTGGGGTCAAGAACCTGGTCAGGGGGTGCAGTGCCAGTCATTTCTGGCCTATACAGGTCACCACCACCGACTCCAGTCGCTTCTCAGTGCATGTTCTCAACACCATCCTCTCTTGGCTTTCCCCCCGGGAGTTCTTCTCTAGAGTCATTTTGACCCAGCAGTCACCTACGGCAAGGGTTCCGGTAACTGCTGGATTAAAGTAAGAATCGTCCTTGTCTTCTATTAAATGCAGATATGCTTGACGAAAGGTCACCGTGTTTGCTCTTTCAGCAGCTGACCACTCATTTGCTTTAGAGAGCATCCAAGTGCAGCGCAGATAATTTCCAAGGCCCCTTAGGTTTGTATTTTTTCCTAGTAAAAATTTTGATCGGGATAGGAAGGTCAGTGGGAACATCAGGCTCACTGCTTACGACACGTGGCATTACACTGAACCAGTGATCGAATCTTCCCCGGCAGATTCTTAATGTACTTGTTCTGTTGTCCTTCTTGTCTTCACCCCCAACTGCAGGTTTGTGTGCAGCTTGGTGTATTATGGCCTCACTCTGAGTGCAGGTGATCTAGGCGGAAATATTTATGCCAACCTGGCCCTGTCTGGCCTCATAGAGATTCCTTCTTACCCTATCTGCATCTACTTGATTAACCAAAAATGGTGAGTATAGACGAGTATGAAGTGGACTACGTAGAATACGTACATACACGTGCTCTTATATCCATAAATACTTAAAGATTTTTGTCTTTGTCCACAGCTAGTATCTGTTAAGCACTCAATGGTGATTTATTCTCAGACCAAATGCAGTTAGAATTCATTTTTTAGGGTGGCATTTCTTGGGTTTCATGTTTGTGAGTTTTTACGTAGGTTTTCAATCC
Organism: Panthera uncia; assembly: GCF_023721935.1. Classification (NCBI taxonomy): domain Eukaryota; kingdom Metazoa; phylum Chordata; class Mammalia; order Carnivora; family Felidae; genus Panthera; species Panthera uncia. The sequence goes on along the minus strand of NW_026057959.1, from coordinate 14,443 downwards.
AAATGCACTACCACCAGAAGGTTTTTGAGTAGCCTGTGTGTCATTTGTTAGCCCCAACAGATAGGAGTATTGGCTCTGTGTAGATAGAACTCCATGGACCCAGCCCCTGTCACGTGCACATTCCTTCACAAGGCACAGAACTGGAGGGCCTGGAAAGACTTTTCTTCCCTCTTAAGACCCACTCGACTTTGTTGAGGGGAGGAATACACCCTGCTTTTGCTTCTCATTGTCAGTGGGCAGTTTTACAAGGCCCTTTCAAAACTCTTTGACAAAGTACCTTTTCCTCAGTTTCCTGGGGTCACTTCTGTTCCTGAGCGCCTGACCAGGACAACCGAAAACCCCATTCTGTACGAACCAGGAATCTGCTGGATCGTGCCTTGTCCCACTACCCAGAAACCATCACTCAAAGCAAAACAGCATTCCTTGATGATGTTGTCATGAATGGCATGCTTAGTGCCTTCCAAAGGGCAAGTTTGGATTCTGTTCAGTGGAACCCTTCCTCTGGGGGCGGTCCCAGTTGTCTCTGCCGACCTCTCTGTCAGTGACCAAGCTTGCGGTCAATGCTGGTCCAAGAGCCGAGTCAGGCTGCAAATTCAGAAATCCGTCCCCAACACCTCCGGTGTGCCAGATGCCCCTCCTCTATGCTGTCACAGCTGCTCATGCACACCTCCAAGGACGACTGAAGGTTTAGAAGGGTGCCATCCACGGGAGTTCCCTGTGTGGCTTTGCCTCCCCACTGCCTGCCTAGCGTGGTGCCTGTCCACTGAAGGGCATTCAGTACTGGTGTTACATGAAGCACAGTGTGACCTGGGGACCCATGTCCTGTCCTGTCTCCCAGCTGCTGCCACTGAATTCAAATCTGGTCCTAGCCTCATGTTAGCTTTATGGCTTTAACAAGCTCAGTAAGCGTACTTACCCTCAAACTAGTGATTATAAAATTCCCTGGCAAAATTGTCAGAAAAGTTACAGGTGCTACCGAAGGTCCTGCAGGGGACCTAGAGAGTCATAGGCTCCTCGTGAAGGGAGGCTTGTCACCGCCAGTGTCTTTCGCCCAAGCCTCAAGCTCTTCTTTGAAAATGATTTCCCTTCATAAAAGCGTGCCATAAATTTCACTTGATTCTGACGTACTAACAAGAAATTATTTTCAGTTTGCATTTTTAAGAGAGAGGGGCTTGTTTTACAGTGTTGAAAATTTGAAGTGTTTGGGGCGCCCGGGTGGCTCAGTCGGTTAAGCTTCCGACTTCGGTCATGATCTCGCGGTTTGTGAGTTCAAGCCCCACATCCGGCTCTGTGCTGATAGCTCAGAGCCCGGAGCCTGCTTCGGATTCTGTGTCTCCCTCTCTCTCTGCCCTTCCCCTGCTCATGCTCTGTCTCTCTATCTCTCAAAAATGGATCAATGTTAAAAAAAAAATTTTTTTTAAATAAATAAAATAAAATCTGAAGTGCTCAAGATTTCAGTACCGAGGAAAGGAAGTGAGTTGGGAGACTCCATTCTCCATGTTTTATTTATTTTCATTCTCTGGAAGACGGAAGGCACAGCACATGCCTTATAGGTTTATTTTGAGGACTAAGTAAAATGCTCGACAGAAAGCATTCAGAACCACCCGGAACAGAGCGAACCCTCAGGAACAGAGCGATTCTCTGTTCTTCTCCTGCACACGTCGTTTGATGCTGCCATCCAGCTAGTTCTTTGCGTTGTGATGGTCACATATTCTATGTCCTGGTCAGTCCCATTTGCCACCCATTCCTTAATCAAAGACGAACGTATATAATGCCACTGGGGACGTTACAGGAAGGAGGTTCAGGAGAAGCCGCAGATGCGTTTACAAGATCCCCAAGAGAAATGTGTCATTTCTTTCCATTGTTTAGGTGTGGCCGGAAGCGGACCTTAGCAGCATTTCTGTGCCTAGGAGGACTGGCTTGTCTTATTGTGATGTTCCTTCCAGAAAAGAAAGGTAAGCCTTTCAGATTTCTACATAAGGGTTCTGAACGGCGCTTTTATTACAATGAATCCCAATATCGTGGAGAGATTACCATATGCCATGCTTCATTTCTATGATTGCATATTATTTAGCGATTGTGTGGAGCATAATGGGCCAGAATCTTGCCCATTGCCTAAACCGTTCTCTGGGTGAATAATGTGCTTAGAGGTGCACTATTAATTCTTGCGGGCGATTAAGCCACCATCTGGGGCGTCTGGGCTGCAACGCTGGTATTAGAGTTGCTTATTTGCTGATGGGGAGGACCATGTAGTTCTGCAGAGAGAAACTCCATCCAGGGTTACAGATTGCACTCCCCGTTCCAGCCAATCACAGATCAGAGGTCAGAGACACTGGTTCTCAACGGCACCCTCAGCACCTCCATCCATACTCCCCGGGCACCCTGATGATAACAGCAGCAACAGTAGGAGTAGTGTTCACGGTTGGTGACGCCTGACATCTTCTCATTCTTATATAAAGTGTGAACGAAACAGCTTTAGGAAACTTTGGCATTTTTATATATTTGTGGCTGTGCAAACATAGCTGCAAGAAAAGGGTCCCTTTGGCACCCTGATTTCTTTCCCTTTATAGAAAGTGTATAAGAGTGATGGTTCTCAACCTTTTTTTTTTTTTTTCCTTGCACTAACACATGTGAGGCATACTAGCTAAAACATCAAAAAACTGATTTGGGTAGTGATTTTCTTTTCTTTTAAAAAAAAAAATTTTAACATTTTATTTATTTTTGAGAGACAGAGTACAAGCTGGGGAGGGGCAGGGAGAGGGAGAGACAGAATCTGAAGCAGGCTCCAGGCTCCGAGCTGTCAGCCCAGAGCCTGACGCGGGGCTCGAACTCATGAACCGTGAGATCATGACCTGAGCTGAAGTTGGACGTTTAACCGACTGAGCCACCCATGACAGGCGCCCCATGAGCAGTCATTTTCAACAATGAGGAGTGGGCCGTAACAAACCCGGTGCTGCTGGGGGCATACGGTACAGCAAAAGCCCTGTTTGGGGGGCTTTTGGATCTTAATGGGGCCCCATCCTGGAGCTTTTACTTCAGGTGGGAATCATCGTGAGGCGGTTTCACAGCTACCGGAGTTTGACAGCTACTAGAAAGGCAGCTGGAGAATGTCTTTCCCGACAGCAAATCACGTATGAAATGCACCTTTGGCCATTGCTTCTCCTTGAGGCTCAGTTGTACCAGTGCCCCACTGCAGACCCCAAAGCCTCGTGTTCTAGTTCTGGAACCCTCCAGGACACCTGCTATGCTGCTAGTTGCCACCTCAAGTTCTGTGCCTCGAATCCAGAGGGCAGTTTGTTCATGACTGTGGATTTGACCCAGTTATTTGACCCAGCCTTAGAGTGATTTTCATGGGATCGCAGAAACTAGAGAAGTAAGTTTGCTTGTTTTTTATTGTCTAAGGAAACTGTTACCTTTGCTAGTGCCGGGAAAGGGAGACCGTCCTCAGCTGCTGCCCTGCCGTGGACTCGTAGAATTAAGTGCCCGGTTCTGTTGGTCTGGGACAGACAGTAGTGGTTTCAAACCATCATATTGTGGCTTTAGATTCAGCTTTTGTTTTTCATAGACACCTTGGAAATTCAGTTGCTTTCTATCTCTAAAAGTCCATTGTTCTATCTGTCACCTTGGAGAGAAAAATGTTTCCTTGTTGCTCTAAGCACACCTGTCACCTCTCACACTTCTGCCAGCCAGGCCAGTTTATGTCCTTCCCCCTCTCACCTATCTGTGCACTCCAGGGAACCCCCACCCCGACACTCTGCATGGGGCCCTTTCTACAGAAACCCAAGTGAAAGCAGGTGTGTGGTCTCCATCCAGACCCACCCCACTCTCTGCTCACTTCAGGGCCCTTATGAGAGAAAAAGCTCAGTGGGGCGGGCGCCTGGGTGGCTCAGTCGGTTGAGCGTCCAACTTCGCTCAGGTCATGATCTCACAGTTAGTGGGTTCGAGCCCTGCGTCGGGCTCTGTGCCGCTGACAGCTCAGAGCCTGGAGCCTGCTTCGGATTCTGTGTCTCCCTCTCTCTCTGCCCCTTCCCCACTCATGCTGTGTGTCTCTCTCTCTCTCTCTCTCAAAAATAAATAAATAAGGGGCGCCTGGGTGGCTCAGTCGGTTAAGCGTCCGACTTCAGCTCAGGTCACGATCTCGCGGTCCGTGAGTTCGAGCCCCACGTTGGGCTCTGGGCTGATGGCTCAGAGCCTGGAGCCTGCTTCCGATTCTGTGTCTCCCTCTCTCTCTGCCCCTCCCCCGTTCATGCTCTGTCTCTCTCTGTCTCAAAAATAAATAAAACGTTAAAAAAAATAATAAAAAATAAATAAATAAATAAATAAACATTAAACAAATTTAAAAAAAAGAGAGAGGAAAAGCTCAAGCCCTTTGTTGATTGTGCCCCTTGGTGGACTGTGAATAAGAAACAGCATAGCAGGGAATCTTTCAGACCCCGGGAAAGCGCCTCACCAACATGGTACCTCTGTTATCCTTAGAAAAGTGGACGTCTACTCTATTTTTGAAGATTTCCAGGGGAAAAAAAATCCCACACTGTCCCTTAGAAAATTGTTTCTATTTTTAATAGCCATTAGAGTGGGCCTCTTCTGTCACAACTGAGTCCATTTCTTTTCATTTTATTCATCACTAGGGTGAGAGGACAGGTGGCCACCCCCTTCTTTTGCATAATCCTTCCTGTGTTTGCCAGGAGTCATCTTAACTATTCCTGAACCTTCTCTTCTTTGAGCTGAAAACATTTGTTCTCTAAACGTTCTTTGAACCTTTCCTGTTTACTTCTTAAAATATTTCGATGGCCCTCTTGTAAATCTCAGTGTTTTCAAAGTGCTCAGCCTTAAGCTGCCTGTTCCAGAAGTTCTGATAAATATATATTAAGAAAGGCACCTAGTAGTTTGAAAAATTTTATTAGCATCTTGTCAGAACTTTTTGTACCCATTTTCCCCTCAATTTTTCCGGCCAAACATATATTCCCTCTCTTCTTCCAGCCAATTTAAGTGTCCCAGTACCTGCCAACTGTTTTTTAGTACCTGAGTATGATTGTGGTTCTCTGTGTCTGAGGCACAGACAGACAGACGGACAGGCACACCCCTAGAAGAAATAGCCAGTAAGCTAGAAAGCAGATTGTTTGGCATCCCTCGGCCTGTGGTTTATAATTATTAGGCAAAGTGTCCTGCCCAGTGCATATTTGCACGTTGGGTGGCCTCCAAGTAAATGTTCTCCCTGGGGGTAGTGTTACCAGGTGGCTACTAATGCATTTTACCTGACTTCTATCTTTGCTTAAAGGATCCTAATTAAACCTACAATACTATCATTTATTAAGGGTTAACTGTATACTGGGTTCTCTTCATCTAGAGAAGATATTAGGTATTACCCCCATTTTATAAGGAAGCTAAAGTTCAGATAGGTCAAGCAACTTACCTAGGTTTGCACAGCAGGTAAGCAGCACACCTAGGATTCAGATTTCAGATCTTTCTGATTCTGAAATCAGTGCCTTTGGGGGAATGCTGATTTGCCATCTTGGAGTTTTACAGCCAGCGTATTCATTGCACATGGTGAGACTTTTGTCTTAGAGAATTAACGCTGCCTAATTAGAGTCAGTTCTTAACTCTTCAGCAGACAGTCTGATGGGAATTGGCCAGGGTTCAAGAACCTGCACTGTCAGACTGACCGACACTGGGTTCTTACTGGCAAGGAGGTTGGTTCCTGGCAGTTACGGTCCTGCCAGAGTCTGAATGCTAGGAAGTCACAGCACACAACCAGATAAACAAGTTTCATAGTTGAAACATTTCAAGGTGCTCCACTCTGAGCACCTCTCTATCTCATTTCTTTTATCTATCTTGATCTGCCCATTCTATTCACTTGACTTCTCTTGTGCTGGCCACGTTCAGGGCACAATTCATAAACAAGACCTAGTCCCTAGGCCCTAAGAGCTTACAGTCTGGTGAGAAAGATGAGTGATTAGAGAGAAGCAACAACAGTAAAGTCAGAAGGTGCCATATGAGAATCGACACGGCAAAACACTATGGGGACTTCAACTTTGGACCATGATAGGAATGGAGACCAGCTATCCTCCTGTGTTAAATAGCCATAAAACCAGACAAATATAAAAAACTCTGATTTTCAGACACTGGACAGCAGGCTGTCCAGGAAAGACAGTGATCCCCGAGGGGAAGGAAACAAAGTGCTCCCCAAGACTGACCTAACCCAGGGTGTCCAAGTCATGGTGCAGGGACGGGGAGCCCAGCACTGAACTGAGAAGACAGTATTAAAACCTGGGGAGGCCACGATTTTTAGAATTCGCTAGAAAAATGACTGAAGAGGAGTAAGATACACAGAGGATGAACTCCAGAGATCTGCAGAAGGGGCCTCTGAGTCTTAGGCTGCTTCTTGATTTGTGCAGGAGTTTGAGGAAACCACTGAGGCCAGAGAGAGGACCACGAGGAAGCAGCATTTGGAATAATTCTTGGAATCCAAGGCCATGCCTAGTTTGTGTTCTTTTCAGCCAGATGTGCAGCATTGAGTAGAGACCTCCTGGGTCAAAGTAGCCCTATGCTAAAGGCCTTCTCTGCATGTCCTCAAAGTGCTTTAAAAATCTTAGAAGGATCAGATGATTCAAAGTAACAGCATCCCCCCTACAAAAAAAAGCCTCCCCCAAAAAACAAAGAAGAAAAACAAAGTAACAGCATCCCAGAACAAAGAGCAGTCAAGGAAGACAGTAAAATCCAGCGCTGTCATATCCACAGTGTATGGCATCCAGCCAAAACTACCAGGCAGGATAATACCACCTATAACCAGGAAACATATCGATAGAAACAAAACCAGAAATGACCCAGATGATAGAATGAGGAGACAAGAACTTGAAAACAGCTATTATCAAGATGTTCCACACATTTAAGAAGATAGAGGAAAGCATGATCATCATGAACAGAGAAATAGAGGATAAAAAAAAAAGACATTGTGTGACATCTAGAAATGAAGCATATGTTATATGAAAAACAAATCCAGTGAATGAGATTAACCACAGAAGATCAGTGAAAAAGACATATCTAAAGAAACCATGCAGAATGAAGCAGAAAAGAAAAATTGAATGAAGAGTTAACAAGGTATCAATGAGTTATAGGGCAACACAAAGCCTAACGTGTATTTGTAATTGGAGTCGAAGAAGGAGGAAGTAAAGAAAACATTATTTGCAGAAATGGGGGTCAGAGACTTTCCTCATTTGATGAAAGCTATAAACACGTAACGAGAAAGCGTGTTCATCAAGAAGATGTAATAGTCCTGATTGTGTATGCATCTAATAACAGATTCAGAATACAGGAAGCGAAATTGGATAGAACTGAAAGGATAAATAGACAAATCCAAAATCATAGTTGGATATTTCACCACCCCTCTCTCAACCACTGATAGAAAAATCAGACAGAAAATGCCGAAGGATATGGAGACTTGAACATGACCTAACTGCCATTTGTCGAACACTGTACCCAAATACAGCAGAACATACTGTACGGTTTGAAACCGTAAAACAAGTTTCAAAAATTGAAAAGGATTGAAATCTTCCCAAAATAGTTATTTTAAAAAAATTTTTGAGAGGAAACACAAGTTGGGGAGGGGCAGAGAGAGGGGGAGAGAGAGAGAGAGAGAGAGAGAGAGAGAGAGAGAATCCCAAGCAGGCTCTGCATTGTCAGCACAAAGCATGATGTGGGGCTCGAACTCATGAACCGTGAGATCATGACCTGAGCTGAAATCAACAGTCAGACACTTAGCTGACTGAGCCACCCTGGTGCTCCCCCAAAATAGTTATTTGATGAGAATGGAATTAAGCTAGAAATCAGTAACCAGAAGATATCAGGGAAATCCTCAGATATTTGGATTTTAAAAGACATTCTTGTAAAAACGGGTCAAAGAAGAAAGGAAATTGCAAAGGAAATTAGAAAATATTTTTAATTAAACAAAAATTATAATGTATCAAAGTTTGTGGGATGCAGTAAAGCAGGGCTTAGAGAAAAATTTAGTTGAAAAGTTTTCAAATTAATGATCTGAGGTTCTTTCTTAAGCAAATAATAAAAAAAAAAAAGTAATGACAGGAGCACCTGGGTGGCTCAGTCGGTTGAGCGTCCGAATTCAGCTCAGGTCATGATCTCATGGTCCCTGCTGACAGCTCAGAGCCTGGAGCCTGCTTCGGATTCTGTGTCTCCCTCTCTCTCTGCCCCTCCCCTGCTTGCACTCTCTCTCTCAAAAATAAACATTAAAAAAATTTTTTTAATGACAAATTAAGCACAATGCAAAGAGAAGAAAGGAACTAATAAGAACAAATATCAATGAAATAAAAACTGGAAAATACTAGAGAAAAATCAATGAAACCAAAAGCTGGTTGTTGAGATATATAAAGTCAGTAAACCTCCAGCCAAAGAGAGAAGACACACATCAGCAATATCAAGAATGAAAGAGGGGAACCTGTAGAACCTGTTGGCATCTATAAGGAATATTGTACACATTTTTATGCCAGTAAATCCAGCTTAGGCAAAATGGATCCATTCTTTCAAAGATACAAACTACCAATTCCTACTCAAAAAAGCAGATAACCTGAATAGACCTCTATCTATTAAAGAAATTTAATTTGTAGGTAAAAACATTCCTGTAGGAGAATTCCAGGCAGAATTCCAGGCAGAAATAATACTAATCCTGTATATTCTTCCAGAAAATACAGAAGGGAGGAATACTCCCCCAACCTCATTTTTGAGGCCAGCAGTTATCCTGATATAAAACCAAAGACCTTGCAGGAAAACTGCAGGTCAGTATCGATGACAAAAATCCTCAACTAAATATTAGCAAATTGAATCCAGCAATGCTCAAGAAGGGTAATACATCGTGACCAAGCAGGGTTTATGCTCTCAGTGCAGGGTTATTTTGACATTCAAAATCTAATCAGTGTTATTCACCATCTTCAAAAGCTGAAAGAAAAAAAATCATATGATCATTTCAATACAAGTAAAAAAAGCACTTGTCAGAATTCAATATCCATTCACTACAAAAACCATCAACCAACTAGAAGTAGTTGATCAAGGTCATTGGGGGAAACCTACAGCCAACATTGCATTTAATGGTGAAAAGCTAAGTACTTGTTCCCTAAGACCAGGACAAAGGCAAGGATGTCCATTCTTATCACTTCTATGGAACATTGTACTGAAATTACTAATAAATACGACAAGCCAATAAAGAGAAATTAAAGGGATCCAAATTAGAAAGGAAGAAGTAAAACTGTCTTTATTCACAAGGGTACATGGTCGTCTCCATAGAAAATCCTAGGAAATATTAAAATCTACTAAAATTAATGAGTTTCAGAGTCATGTGACACCCTTTTATTTCTATATATTAGCAACAAACAATTTTTAAAAAATTTTTTTTTAACGTTTTATTTATTTTTGAGACAGGGAGACACAGAGCATGAACAGGGGAGGGGCAGAGAGAGAGGGAGACACAGAATCTGAAACAGGCTCCAGGCTCTGAGCTGTCAGCACAGAGCCCGACGCGGGACTCGAACCCACGAGCCGTGAGATCATGACCTGAGCCAAAGTCGGCTGCTTAACCGACAGAGCCACCCAGGTGCCCCAGCAACAAACAATTTAAAATGACAGAGGGGTGCCTGGCTGCCTCAGTTTGTAGAGCATGCGACTCTTGATCTCAGGGTCGTGAGTTTGAGTCCCACTTTGGGTATAGAGATTACTTAATTCAATAAACAAACTTAGAAAAAATAAAATTGAAAGAAAACAATACCATTTATAATAAATTAAAAATATGATGTATTTAGGGATAAGTTTTACAAAATATGTTTCAGACCTGTAGAAAACTATAAAATATAAAATGTTGATGGGAGAAGTCAAAGCAGAGACTACATAAATGAATTGGTGGTAATAATAATAATAAAAATAAATGAAGAGATTACCATACTACTAAAGGTCCGAAGACGTTGTTTAAGGTGTCAGTTCTTCCCAAATCACACTGTCTTCAGCACGGTCAATCCCAATAAAGTTTCCAGCAGACTTCTTTTTGTGGACAGATGTCGACAAATTAATACCAAAATTTTTATAGAGATGTAAAGGATCTCGAATATCCAAACTGAGTTTTATCAAGGAAAATAAAGTTGGAAGACTTACCCCACCTGATTTTAAAACTTCCTACAAAGTTACATGAATCAGGACAGTATGATATTGGCAGATAGGAATGGATATATAGATAATAGAACAGAATTTAGTATGAAATAAACCCATGCATATGGTCAGGTGACTTTTATTTTGTTTTTTGAGGGGCCTGAGGTTTTGATCACCCTTTAAAAATGTTTTATCCAATGATAACGTTACAAAGAGAAAAATGCACCTGGTTAATTGATTTTTGGCGACGATGACAAGTTAGTTCAGTGAGGAAAAGATAATATTTTCACCACTTGGTGCTGGAATAATTGGATATCCATGTGCAAAAAATTTGACGTCAACTTGCATGTCACATCATATGCAGTAATTAACTCAAAATGGACTAGAGACTTAAATGCAAAGGCTAAAACCATACAACTTCTATAAGAGAACGTAGAGGCTGACCGTATCAAACACTGACCATGATACGGGAGAACCAGAACTCTTATATACTGCTGATAGAAATGTAAAATGGTAGCGACACTTTGAAAAACATTAGCAGCTTATTTAAAAGGGAAATATACACTTGCTATATGACTCACCTTTTCTGAAGGGAAGCAGAAACACAGATTTGCACAAAGACTTTGATGCAAATGTTCGTAGTAGGTTTATTAATAATAGCCCCCAAACTGGAAGGAGCCCAATACCCACCAGCTGAAGAAGGGATAGACAAATTGTGGTATATCCATACAGTGAAATATTACTGAAAACATTAAAAGGATTGAACTGTGACCTACTGATACATACAACAACATGGATAAATGTCAAAAGCATTAATGGTAACTAAAAGAAGCCAGACACAGAAGTCCTCAAACTGACTCATTTCATTCATGTGAAATTTTAGAAATTTCTAACTTAGAAATTTAGAAAAAACTGTAGTGACAGATCTTTATGCATATAGGGTATTTTTCTTTAAAAAAGGGGAAGCAAATGAATTGTGGGTTTTTGCCCGCAATTATGTATCATAGTAGAGGGCATACGACTGTCTTAAAGAATTTTAACATATATGCGAACCATCCCAAATTTGCCGTATTCAGCCAGTGAATGAAGTGGACGATTAAGCTTGATTTTTACTATTTGGGGTCAGTGAAATATGACTAAAACATTCTTTTTTTTCTGATGACCTCATATGGGCTCTAAGAAAACTTCCAGACAGCTAGTCCCAAAAATGATGGTCGTATAACTGCATCATTGGAAAAAACTTACAACGTTTTAAATTCAGTGCTTTGAGGGATACACGTGTTTTAAGAATTACCTTTTTCCCCCCCAAAGATAATTGAGTTTAATTTTCCTTTTTAAATCACTCTTTTTTCAAAGCAGTTACTTTGGATATTCACTGGTAATAGGCAGTAATATTTGATTTTATTTGCAGATCAAGGTCAAGAATCAAAGGATTTAGCCCAGTGGCTAAAAAGCACTACTAAATATTGATTCAGGATGACCAAGAGTCTAGAAGCTCCCCAAAAAGGAGCCTCAAAAAGGATAAGAGGGGTGCCTGCGTGGCTCAGTCAGTTAAGCATCTGACTCTTAATTTCGACTCAGGTCATGATCTCACAATTTGTGAGTTTGAGCCCCACGCCGGGCTCTGCGCTGACAGCCTGGAGCCTGCTTGGGATTCTCTCTCCCTCTCTCTCTCTGCTCCTCCCTCTCTCTGTCTCTTAAAACAAATAAATATACTTTAAAAAAAAGATAAGAAATAATTTTCTTTTTTTAAATTTAAATTCAAGTTAGTTAACATACAGTATAGTCTTAGCATCAGGAAGAGAACTCAGTGATTCATCTCTTACGTAGGACACCCGGTGCTCATCCCCAAAAGTGCCTTCCTTAATGCCCATCACCCATTTAACCCATCCCCCACCCACCTCCCCTCCAGCAGCCCTCAGTTTGTTCTCTGTATTTAAGGGTCTCTCTCTCTCTCTCTCTCTCTTTTTTTAATATGAAATTTATTGTCAAATTGGTTTCCATACAACACCCAGTGCTCATCCCAACAGGTGCCCTCCTCAATGCCCATCACTCGCCCTCCCCTCCCTCCCACCCCCCATCAGCCCTCAGTTTATTTTTAGTTTTTAAGAGTCTCTTATGGTTTGCCTCCCTCCCTTTCTAACTTTTTTTTCCCCCTTCCCCTCCCCCATGGTCTTCTGTTAAGTTTCTCAGGATCCACATAAGAGTGAAAACATATGGTATCTGTCTTTCTCTGTATGACTTATTTCACTTAGCATAACACTCTCCAGTTCCATCCACATTGCTACAAAAGGCCATATTTCATTCTTTCTCATTGCCAAGTAGTATTCCATTATATATATAAACCACATCTTCTTTATCCATTCATCAGTTGATGGACATTTAGGCTCTTTCCGTAATTTGGCTATTGTTGAAAGTGCTGTATAAACATTGGGGTACAATTGCCCCTGTGCATCAGCACTCCTGTATCCCTTGGGTAAATTTGTATTTAAGGGTCTCTTAAGGTTTGCCTCCTTCTCTGTTTTTATCTTATTTTTCCTTCCCTTCCCCTATGTTCTTCTGTTGAGTTTCTCAAATTCCACATATGAGTGAAATCATGTGATATCTGTCTTTATCTGACTTATTTTCCTTAGCATAATACACTCTAGTTCTATCCACATTGTTGTAAATGGCAAGATTCCATTCTTTTTCATCGCTAAGTAGTATTCCATAGTATATATAAACCACATCTTCTCTATCCATTCTTCAGTCAGTGGACATTTGGGCTCTTTCCATAATTTGACTATTGTTGATAGCACTGCTATAAACGTTGGGGTGCATGTGCCCCTTTGAATCAGCATTTTTGTATTCTTTGGATAAATACCTAGTAGTGCAATCATTGGATCATAGGGTAGTTCTATTTTTAATTTTTTGAGGACCCTCCATACTGTTTTCCAGAGTGGCTGCACCAGTTTGCATTCCCACCAACAGTGCAAAAGAGATCGTCTTTCTCCGCATCCTCACCAACATCTGTTGTTGCCTGAGTTGTTCATGTTAGCCATTCTGACAGGTGTGAGGTGGTATCTCATTGTGGTTTTGATTTGCATTTCCCTGATGGTGAGTGACGTTGAGCATCTTTTCATGTCTGTTAGCCATCTGGATGTCTTCTTGGGAGAAGTGTCTGTTCAGGTCTTCTGTCCATTTCTTCACTGGATTATTTGGTTTTTGGGTGTTGAATTTCGTAAGTTCTTTATAGATTTCAGATACCAACCCTTCATTAGGTAAGGAATTTTCTAATAAACAGAGCTGTCTGAAATTGACATAGGCTTCCTTAGGTGAAAGTGAATTCTCCCCAGATTCAAGTGGTGACTGCAGACTCCATTGGCAGGGATGTACAAGAGAAGTTTCAGGCATCTGATGAGGTGTTGGGCTTCTGCAAGCACTCTGTGGGTGTGCGGCTGGAGCCAGGCTCCACAAATGGGTTACAGCTGGAAGTGTCCTGAGCTTCACGCAAAAGACTTCTTCCAGCTTTGGATCCTGCGGGTGTGTAGATAAAAGTCTTCCATGGTGTGCCATTAGAATTCAATTTTCAGGGGCGCCTGGGTGGCTCAGTTGGTTAAGCGTCCGACTTCAGCTCAGGTCACGATCTCGCGGTCCGTGAGTTCAAGCCCTGCGTCGGGCTCTGGGCTGATGGCTCGGAGCCTGGAGCCTGCTTCCGATTCTGTGTCTCCCTCTCTCTGCCCCTCCCCCGTTCATGCTCTGTCTCTCTCTGTCTCAAAAATAAATAAACGTTAAAAAAAATTAATAAAAAAAAAAGAATTCAATTTTCAGGATGGTAATCCCCTAACCTGTTGTTAAAGATGTTAGAGTGTCACTATACAGTTCCAAAAGACGCCGTCCTGTATGGATTGAAAACAGTCCCAGAGATCATTTGCAGTAAAGCAAATGTGCACATTTCTGTTGGCTTCAAGGCCACTGAATACCTTTTCTTGACATGCTAAGTTTTCTGGAAAATAATTGAAGAATTGCCCTTACTATTGGTTTAATCGATGAGATTGTTGATCTCAAGTGCAGACATATTTCTCGGGGAAAATGCTGAACAGCATAGTTCTTTTTCCAGAAGCACCTCATGGCCTAAAATAATATATTCAGTCCTTAAGAGAGCTAGCATGTTCTTCCAAATAGCCTGGCAGAAGAGGAGAAAGCCCCAGATGGTCGGGTTTGGCAATGCCTGGGCCACTGTGTTCAGGACGCCGTCTTTATTTATTTATTTTTTTTTTTAACATTTATTTATTTTTGAGACAGAGAGAGACAGAGCATG
>NW_026057958.1:0-92595 GCF_023721935.1 Panthera uncia | reverse complement strand
TGTCGCACTATATGCTAACTAATTTGGATGTAAGTTTAAAAAAATAAAAAAGAAAATTAAAGAAAAAGAAAATATAATTTGATTATACAATGCACAGTTGTCACTACCCAGATCTTGTTGCTTTTGAGGGTTGGTTGGTTTGTTTTTAGATAATAGAAGCTTACATCTTCATAGAGTTTACATCCCAATCAAAAGATGGTCTTTATCAGTGGTTGCCAAATGCCTGTCCAAGCACTGGCATCATCAGACTCACATAGAAACTCTATAAAGACAAAGATTCACAGGTGTTGACCTCATCAGACTCACGTAGGAACTCTATAGAGACAGGTTCACAGGTGCTGACCTCAGAGACTCTGCCTCAGTAGATTTAAAATGGGACCCAGGATTTGTATTTAAAAACAAACGAAATCCTCCAAAATGTCCCAGGAAATGAAAATTAATAACCACAATATAATATTTTTTCTCATTAGATTTTTAAATTTCTCAATACATTTATAATAAAGTAGATTGATAAATATAGTGCTGGTAAGGGCAAGAAATCAGGTAATATGGCCATATTTTTTATTAAAATGTAAATGCATATGCTTTTTATTCCAAATTTAGTTCTGAAAACCTACCTGATCATAGGTTTTACATCTTTATATAGACGTAACAGAACTACAAGAATATTTATAGAGCCACAATACAGGGGAATGTTTTTCTCTGGAATTCTATTTCTACTCCCTCATTCAAATTCTTTCCTCACTTATGTTCAAAATAAATAACTATATCATTAAAAAAGAATATTGCTTTCTGCATTGCCAGTATTTATACACACATACACAAAAACAACCTTTGAATGAATTACGGTGCACCTGTATTACATACACTGTGTAGCTGAGAAAACGAATGAGGCAAGTTGGTATGGACTAGTATTAATTTGCAAGGATATCTGCAATATATTATGTGAAAGGCAAATTTTCAACTAATATATATCATATGCCATTCTTATCAAATAAATTGGAAGTGTATTTGAGCTTTTTAAAATAAAACCTTGGGTGCCTGGGTGGCTTAGTCGATGATTAAGTGTCCAACTTGGCTCAGGTCATGATCTTGCAGTCTGTGAGTTCGAGCCCTGTGTCAGGCTCTGTGCTGACAGCTCAGATCCTGGAGCCTGCTTCTGATTCCGAGTATCCCTCTCTCTCTGCCCCTCCTCCACTCATTCTCTCTCTCTCTCTCTCTCTCTCTCTCTCTCTCAAATATAAAAAATATTTTAAAAATTAAAATAAAAACTATAGAAGAACACATGGTGACTCATTAAGAGCATGGACATCACTGGAGTGTTACTTCAAGGAAAAGGAGATGATTTTTCTTTAGACTCTTCTGCATTGTTTTGATTATTGTAACGAGCAATAATTAACTTTAAAAGAACATAGAATGAAAGGGGAGAATAAAGTAGTACTTGGAGAAACATTACAAATAAAAATAAAGTGCTTATAAATGATTCCAGTACATAGCCATGTTTGACAACTGCTGATTCAGGCCAGCTCTCTTCTGAGATTGGGCTCCACTCATTCATTCATTCATTCGTTCACGCACTCACTTGCCCAGTATTTACTGGATATGTACAATGTGTTAAACACAGGTAGATATCAGAAATCCGAGAATTAAAAAGAAATATTTTGTGATTGAATTAATAAAGTCTGGCTAAGGTAGTTCAGACATAAACCTACTACAAAAAACAATAAAAGCCTGTAGGGTGAACTTTCCAATCTGTGTATTAGCTACATATATTTGGATTCTGGTACCTCTGGTATCAAGATAGAATGGGAACAAAGTGCCTACGGTAATTTGGAATAAATACCTATAAAATCTTCAGTGTAATAGTAATAAGAATGCAATATACTCTATTGCTTTCCCTTTCCTTTGTATTTATTCAAAAATTTTGGGGGCACCTGGGTGGCTCAGTCGGGTAAGCGTCCAACTTTGGCTCAGGTCATGATCTCACATTTCGTGGGTTCCAGCCCCACATCAGGCTCTGAACTGATAGCTCAGAGCCTGGAGCCTGCTTCAGATTCTGTGTCTCCCTCTCTCTCTGCCTCTCCGCCTCTCTCTCTCTCTGTCTCTGTCTCTCTCAAAAATAAATAAACATTAAAAAAATTAAAAAAATAAGTTTTTTAGGTCATAGCCTTATGTGTGTTTGGTTTCATTGCATTATTTGTGGTATAACAGTAGTAAATTAATGAATCAATAGTTGAAACTATTCCCTCAGGAGACAGCCACACCCTAAAAATACCCTTTGCCTAGGAACCCTGAAGAGTAGTAGAGAAAACCCAAATGGGGAGGGGGGGCATTAAAAAAGCCTTTTGTGTGGTTTTAACACAGACTGGATCAGCCAACACTGAATCACAGTGGGTCTGATACCCACTGCTCACAGGTTCCCTAGCATTTTCATTGGGAAGTAGCCCATGTCCAAAAAAAACAGAATTACCCTTTTGCTCCATCTCAGCCTCCTATCAAGAAAAGCAAACACAGATGATTTTCCATTTCAAGTTCAAATACAGAATGGATTGCTTCTTGTTTTGCTTGACTGGGGCAGTTAATGAGAGTTCAGAGAGTGGCACCCTGCCAGGCACAAATCAGTTGGGATCACATTGTCATAGGAACCCAGAAAAAGAAATAGAGAGAGGGAAGGGGCTGACCCAGGAAAACCGTAAGTTTGGAAAAGGCGTGACTGTGATCATTGGTCTCTGAAACGTCTGGCACATGCCGCCCTTCTGTATAGAGTGGCTAGTCCAGGGCAGAAAGGGCTATTTGGAGGCAAGGCTTGTGTTGCTTCCCTCTTCTGCGAGCAGACTCTATAATAAAAGTGCTTGCATCAGAGGAAGACTGACAACACATTTTAGCACTTTCACGGTTCCAACTTAATCATGGCAGGAAGCTTTTCTGCTACTGGGAGAGCAAGTTGCGTCACTGGGAACATCTGACTCCAGGATCAAGTGTCAATCACTTTGCCTAAGGTCGTTAAAAAATACTAGGGTGTCACATTACAACATAAAGGCTTTGCCTGAGTAACAATTAAGAGGAAACACATAGCATGATAAATAATTGAACAGGTGGATTAGAGAAATGCCTTTCCTGTGCAAAATGAGAGGGGTGATGGACAGCTGGAAATCCAGCCTCTTTGGCCATCTTCCTCCACAGCCCAGGGTTCTAACTGGTTGAACTTCCCCCCTCCCTTTTTTTTTTTTTTCCACTTTGCCTTTCTTAGTTGTTCAACGCATCTCTTTGGCCTTATGGAATCAGACAAGCTGCAGAGAAAGGCAACACCTCAGAAGTTCCTGAGAGCAGCTTTCAAAGGACGCCTGCCAGTGACTAATGCTGGGGAATCGCCCACTGAGTGGGATGATATTTTGGATGCAGTTTGTACAGGACAAGCTCTGCTGTGGATCAAATGGCAAGTCCGTCTGCTTACATGATTGGAGAAATACCCTGTTTGACTTGTTGGTGCCAAAACACCTGTGAAATGCAATCTGAATGTCACCTCCTCAAATAGGGTCTCTCATTTGACTTTTAAGCGTGTTTTCCTCCCAGACCAACAACGTAGTTGAAGTCTCCAAAAATGAGACACGGGGTGCTGATTCACTGTGTCATTCCTAGCAGTCCAAACAGCTTTGGTTCTTGATATCCTGGAAGTATTTAACACCAGAAAGTTCTTGTATCCTCACATTGGTAACTGCCCACCAACAGGTGCTTTTCCAGTAGAGGACAGAGGAGAAAGAGAGAGAAGGAATGAGAAGAGAGAAAGAACACAGCAACTTTTGCAAACAAGCCACCATGCTAGTTTCTATTTGCAGCCCAGCGGCAGTATTTGAAGTCCTCAGTGAAAATAAAACCCTCAAGCTTGGAACTCTTGCTACCATGGCATATTTTTAAATGGTTACGAAAGGAGTCTGAGCATTCACCCTGGCCATGTCCAAGATTCTTGGGCCACTCTGTGCATAGTACTTGAGATTCACCAAGCAGACAGACCCTTGTTTTGCCAAGCTAGGACACAGAAAGAAGATGATACAAGTTGGGCTAATAAGAAAGGCAGAGGGAGGAGATGACCCAATGTGATAATTCCTGTCTTCCAAAACAGAAAAGTTAACCATACTAGAACTGCATGGAGGCAGAATATGAAGACAAAATAAATTTTTTAAAAGAAAATATTTGCTAGGAAAATTTCGAACATCTACTAAAACGAGAGAGGATGGCATAATGAACACCCACGTCCCTATCACCTGGTTTCAACAATTATCAACTCATGGTTAGTGTTGGTTCCTTTGTGCCCTGCCCCCAGCTCCCATTAACCACCAGATTATTTCAGAATAAATCCCAGGAAACATGCAATGGATGATTTAAAAGGCAAACTTTTACAAGGTTTATGAACTGGCTGTAGGTTAGCGAAGATAAATACTGTAGAAGGCCAATTTGGATCATTCAGTTTAGAAAGGTATTCTTTAAAAAGCTTAAGCTCTCCCTGAGCTTTCATACTAACTAACATTTGGTTTCATGCCAGTTTTGTAAAACTTTTCCTGGTGGTTTATCTCATGGCTAGATAAAGAGTTATATGCAAATAAACAGCAGACCTATATTCTTGTGGGATATGGAGTTTTGGAAGAAACAAGGGTGGATTGTAACTGAGAAGGGTGGTGACCCCATGAAGGGGTGCAAAATGTAGTTGAGCTCACAGGGGGTATGGAGGAGCACGGAGATCAGAGAGCCTCTGCCGTTACTAGGGTTACTCCATGGTCTGCAGCCAAAGCTGCCTTTTGATCTTCATCCTTCAGAGCTTATTATTAATGTCCCCAGAGGGCTGGCCTTTCCCTCCTCACTCACCCAAACCAATCTGGAATCACAAAAGGACAAGGAAACTTAAGGGTGAGCATCTGAATATACCAACTTCCCCAGGCAGCTTTGTAGCTCTGTCTTCCCCTCATCTCTACTTCCTCACTGTTATAAGGGGGAGAAGTGGAAGCATGGCATTCAAAACCCGGTGGCGATTCACTTTCAATGTATTTAGTACATGCAAAGATGGAGTTAGCAAAGACATAAATTACAATGCTACTTAAGGAGTCTTCATTTCAACTGGGTAAGGATTAATCCCAGTATTAATCCTTTGTAGCATCCAGCTTCCCCTGGACATTTTATTGTATTTTGATAGATGGAAACTAGGTTATATATTATTGCAAGGTTGCATACATTCAATTCAGTAGAATTTCAAAACTCCTATTATATACGGAGCACTGTGGAAATGCTGAGGAAATAAAAAGTTGAATAAAAAATGGTCACAGGGCTCAAGGAGTTTGCAATGCATCAGAATTCTGCAGGCAAGTATACACATGGCCATAAGGTCATCAAAAGAAAAATATGAGACAAGAAAACAAATGTGTGTGACAAGAAATGTTATCAGCAGAGTGTGATGAAGATGTGGAGGGAAATGTCATTTATGTGAGGGTGGTGAATGAATCCTAAAAGTCTGGCAAGCTGGAGCAGGATTTCAATGAGAGAAATTGGAGTTGAGGAGAAGAAAGCCTTTCACGAAGAAGGAAAGTGAAAGAAAAGGAAATACATGAGAACAAGTGCAACATGTTCAGGGAAATGCAGAGCCCACGGTGGCAGGAAGGTAGGTTCCCTTTGGGAAGGATGAGCAGGGTAGGGTTTAAAAGGCAAGGCGAATGGGGCGCCTGAGTGGCTCAGTCAGTTAAGCATCCAATTCTTGATTTGGGCTCAGGTCATGATCTCGTGGTTTGTGGGAAAGAGCCTCAGACTGGGCTGTGTGCTGAGAGCACAGTGCCTGTTTGGGATTCTCTCTCTCCCTCTCTTTCTGCCCCTCCACTGCTCGCCTGCACAATCTCTCTCTCTCTCTCTCTCTCTCTCTCTCTCTCTCTCTCTCTTTCTCTCTCTCAAAATAAATAAATAAACTTAAAAACTATATAAAAGGAGAGGTGATTACATTAAGGCAAAAAGCAAAAACGCTCTGAGGGAGTTACATGCACAAAGCCTAAGGCAGGATTACCTGATCCTAGTTCTGACCCTGAGCTGAGTGATCACAGATTAATCACTGAGACCTTCAATTTGAAGGTCTCTGCCTATAAAATCAGGATACAAACAGTACCCATCTCTGTCCATTATTGTTTCCTCACCTTATCAGTGGGGTACAGCAAGGTTTCCCCGGATTGTGCAAGAAGAGGCAAGGTTGTTCCAGTTCATATCATATTGGGGAGGGGTTGAATGCAGCCACTCCGTCTACCAACGCTGAGGTGTGCTGATCCCAGACAGCTCTGAAGCCTAGAATGCTCCAGACAAGGAGAAGATTCTTCTGGAAGGCTGCTTTTCTGTTGCTGGCAGGACAGCAGGGTTTTGCCTGGATGGGAAAACATTCTTGCAATCCCAGGGAGGCTCAGCCAGCAGCAGCGTTTTGTTTTGGCTTTGCTGGGAGAGCCACCCTCAGGTTAACTGCCTGAGAGGGGCCCATGTCTCTGAGGAGTCATGGCAGGACCTTCCCATTTTCAGTCAGTTTGCCTTATGACATGTGGCCAGCCATGTCTCCATGATACACCCCAGCCCATTCCACAACTCCAAGGTTTCAGGCACTTTCCAGTTGAAAAATTCTCAAAAGTGGAATGAAAAGGGGGGTTGGGAGTGTGTGAGATTATGATGTGACCTGACAGCCCTGGGAAGGATGGGTCACCTCTCTGCTCCCTCCCCTTCCAGGGTTATAAGAGCCTTTCCTCCTGGAAGGGGTGGAGTGAGAGCTGATGCCAATTTAATGGGTCACAACTGGGTGTCTCTCCCTTCCTGGAAGGCCTGGCAACATCTCTCCTACCATTGTGATTAGGAAGAAAGCTTCCCAAGGATGATTATCTAATCAGGGAATTAGCCTTGGTTCATGAGGCAAGCATTAGGGGACTCAAAAAATCTAATGGAAAAAAGGCCCACATCAGGAAATAGCGCCAGTAATCACACCCTGAATGATTATTATACACAAACACTAGGAAGATTTGGGACAATTATTTGTAAACGATCATCAAATAAAATGGTCAGATATTTATCTTGAGCACCTGCTCCATTAAAGATACTGCCAATTTCTCTTACTTGGTTTCCCCCATTGAAGTCACTGCACTGTTGGGCTGAATTTGCTCAAATTATGGACTAGGGACCATCTGATTTCAAATTCTCTAAGGTGCTTGTTAAACGTTTGGATTTCTGAGTGCCACCTTACACCTATGGCATCAGAATCTCCAGGGGGCAAAACCTAGCAATCTGAATTTAAAATATTTTATTAGAAAAATTTCAAGCATGTTCAAAAGTAAAGAGGAAAATATAATAAGCTACCATGTCCAATCTTATTTGGTTAATACTCCCACCCCAAATTATTCTGAAACGAGTATCAGATATTGTATCATCTCATCTGTGTGAAATATTCCAGTGTGTATCTCTAAATAATACTTTCTAAACATCTAAATGCATTTATTATACCTTTAAAAATTAACAATTTTATAGTCATAAATTTCCCATGTTATCTCGCAATTTTTTAAATGTTTATTTTGAGAGAGAGAGAGAGAAAGTGTGTGAGTGGGGAAAGGGTGGAGAGAGAGAAAGAGAGAGATACTCTCAAGCAGGCCTCATACTCAGGGTAGAGCCCAACATGGGGCTCCTTCTTATAACACGTGACCATGGGATCATGACCTGAGCCAAAATCAAGAGTCAGATACTCAACAGACTGAGCCGCCCAGGTGCCCCTCACGGTTTTTTGTTTTGTTGTGTGTATTTTAAGTAAGCTACATGCCCAACATGGGACTTGAACTCATGACCCTGAGATCCAGAGTCTCACGCTCTACCTACTGAGCCAGCCAAGTGCCCCATTTCACAATTTTTTGAATCAAAAACCAAATAACTTCCTCACATTGCAATTGGCTGATACATCCCTTGTCTCTTTTTTCCCTCCTGTAATACTCTTCCTCCACTCTCCACTTCTTATTTGTGGAAGAATTTGGGTTGTTTGTGCTGTAGAGTTTCCCAGAGTCTGAGTTTCACTGGTATCACTTAAGATATCTTTCAACTGCTGTAGTTTCCTTCAATTTATTTAATAATGTTACATAATTAATTTTATAATTTATATATTTTATTTGCAATTTATTATTTGTTAGTAATTATATAATAATTACCAATGCTTTCCTTATTATCATTTAAATGTAAAGCATTGATCAGATTCAGATTTGATGGTTTTGGCAGGAATACTTCATAGGTGGTGCGAAGTATTGAATACTTCCATCTGGGGGCACTAAGTGTCTGGCTGTCTTTTTATAATATTAGTAGTTATTGATGAACATGGCTCAGTCCCATTAACTCACTGGGGACTCCAGCTCTTTATTCTTGAAGCAATCCAGGTGAATTTTACACACTTCATTTCCCACCACCATCCTTCCCCTCACAGCCTATGTTGTGGTCATACTGAACTTCTGCCATTGCTCAGTGTTGCCATGTTCCTTCACACCTCCTTGCCTCTGTTCATGCTGACTCTGTGCCTGTACTGTCTTTCCTCCAGTTCAATACCTGACAAGTTCCTTCCTATGGAAGTTTCCCATAAGTAAAAAGAGTTCCCTTCATGCCCGAATGGACACAATACATATCTCCCTCCTGGCATCTATCTTTTTGAAATGTAATGGTTCTTTAAATGTTTGTCTTTCACTATGCATGGGATCTCCAGAAAAGCAGAGAGAAGTAAGAAAGGCATTCTGCACATAGAATTAGCATAGCAAAGAAACACTGGTGAAAACAGCTAGACATCTCAGGATATAAGTTAGGATTCTTGGGGTTGAAAGCAACAGAAACATCTCTGTCTGTAAGAAAGAAAATGGAGATGCATTGGAATAATATCACTGGCTTGCAGAACCATCAGAAAGCTGGAGGATCAGGCTCAGAAAATGGTAAGGAGCAAATGTATTCCAAGAGTCAAGAAGCAGGAAGCACAATAGTCTTTTAGCAGAAAGAATCTAGCCAGGATGATGCTACACCTGCCGGAGGATTTGGCCACCACCCCATCACCACTGTAAATGAATTCCAACTGCTTTTCTAGGTCTACATTACTCAGTTTTTATTGTCCTGGATGGGAGCATCTGGCTGGCAAAGCCTAAGTCAGTGCTCATACCATGGAAGCAAGGAGGGAAAAGATGGTGCATTTGACCCTACCTCCCATCAAGAAAAACATAATGGGAGGATTCTCCTTGAAATAAGAAGGCAAGGTGGTTGAATGTGGGGACAGTTGAAACAAAAAGTACACTTTAGAGAGCAAGTCATTAAGTTGATATTAAAGCAAAGAATTCATCTTGGGGAATGGTCAGAGATAAGGCTGGAAATATAGGTAGGAAACAAGTTATACAGTTACTCCCATTATTTCCAGGCAAGGTAATTTGGGCTTTATGCTGTAAGTGGTGGGTGAGACATTTTTTGAGGCTTAACTGTAGAGGACTAACACTACTAAATTTTTTTTAATGTTTATTTATTCTTGAGAGAGACAGAGACAGAATGTGAGTGGGTGCGGGGCAGAGAGAGAGGGAGACACAGAATCCAAAGCAGGCTCCAGGCTCTGAGCTGTCAGCACAGAGCCTGACGTGGGGCTTGAACTCATGAGCTGTGAGATCCTGACTTGAGCCGAAGTCGGATGCTCAACCAACTGAGCCACCCAGGCGCCCGAGGACTAACACTATTGAAGGGATTGTTTGGATAATTAAAGTGATCCCTTTTGGAAGGCTGGATTAGACAGGAAGACGCTGCAGAAAGGGAGATCAGTTCATGAGTGTTTGCAATAGTTGAGGTTCCAGAGATTAGCCATTCATCTGCAATCCAGAAAAGTTGAGTTAGATCCTCAAATATCAAAGATAAAAGCAGATCCTAAGTCTGGATCAGGAGCCAAGCATAGCAGACCATAAAAAGGATGAAAGGGAGAGGGGAAGCTGGTTTAGAAAGTCTCTCCAAGGAATTTTACCAAGTGGATTGCTGCTCTCTGCACCTGTTGTTTCTTCACTTTAGACACTAGTGCTTCTGCTCCCACCTGAGGATACCTTAGAGGCATCTCATGGTCTCTGCCAGATATCAGCAAAGGTTGGAACCAGGGTTGGGCAAAAAAAAAAAAAATGTGTTGAACGATAGACTGATATTATGAACAAAAATATGGAGGGAAATGTGAAAGACAAGTTTTATGGAAAATCGTGCCTTCCACTAGAAAGGCTTATGTGTAGCGATGTCTGCAGGAAATTGGAAATGCAAGTCTGTAGCTCAAGAAAAAGTAGAGGACTTTAGAGAAGGCGTCTGAAGGAACTAAAATTTATTAAATGGCTGCTATGAGCCAGCCAATTTCACATATTTGCTCTTATTTAGTCTTTGCATCAACCTTTACTAAGGTGATATAATTTCCCCCATTTTATAGGTGAAGATCTGAGGATCTGACATTAGGTTCTTCTCCAAGTTCATACCACCATTATGTGGTGTAACTGATACTCGAACCTAAAAACTCTGACTGCCAGATTCTTTACATTTCCAAATCATATTTTAGCTGAAATTGGAAGTTCACTGAGATTATAGGCTGATGGAGTGATGAGAGAAAATAAGTTAAAATAAAAATGCCAAGGGGAAAAAAAAAAAGCCAAGGCCATACAAATAGTAAGGAAACTGGTTTAGTTGACAGAATGTAAGCTGAGAAACAGTCTGCAAATATATTAAAGCTGGTATTCGCAAGAAAAGTATTCATAGAATTATTCATAAGAAAAAAATTGGGGGAGCAAAAAAATTATTTACCATATTGAATCCAGGAGGTTCTTAAACTTCTATTTTTTGTTCTGCTTAGATGGTGGAATTTTGCTGCCTGGGCTCTTTTAGTAAGAAAGGCTAACATTTTCACAAAATGCCATTACCATGATTTTTATACCCTATTCTCCAGAAGGCAAAATTAATTTAAAAAGGAAAAAGAAATTATGAAATAGAACAGCGGAATGAGAAGAGTCAAGTGCCCATCTGAATTATTAAAGGAGGCATAATTTTTGGTTTGAGCATATACTGAATATTATTGCTCCCAAGCACTTATCAGGTGCAACAGCCATCTCTTCTTCATTGGCACACATGCTTGCTTCACCCTTGTAATATGGCTGCTGAAATAGTTTCCTTGCAAGTCATTAAAGGTCTTTTTGCTGCCAAATCCAGCGGCTTCCCCAGTTTGTCTTCTCCAGTGCCATTCTTCATGGCAGTACTGCATGAAAATATCGAAAGTATTTGGGAGGATGGAACCAATAGGACTTTAAGACTGGCTATTTGTAGAGGGTGAGGAAAAGGAAAGAATCAGACTTGGCACCCAAATTCTGGGCTTGGAAACTGAATGGATGGTGGTGCCATATAAAAAATTAGGGGAATCAGGGCTCAGTCGGTTAAACATCTGACTTCGGCTCAGGTCATGATCTCATGGTTTGTGGGTTCCAGCCCTGCGTCAGGCTCTCTGCTGTCAGCACAGAGACCGCTTCAGATCCTCTGTCCCCCTCTCTCTCTGCCCCTTACCCACTTGTGGTTGCCCCCCCCTCAAAAATAAATAAACATTAAAAAAATAGGGGAGTCTAGTTGAGCCACAGCAGGATGAGTGAATGAAGACCATAGCTGGAAAAATAGTCATGGGTGTATGCTCTATCTTCTTAAATGAATTAAAAGTTCTTGGGGTACCTGGGTGGCTCAGTCCATTGAGCATCTGACTTTGGCTCAAGTCATGATCTCACAGTTCGTGGATTTGAGCCTTGCATCGGGCTCTCTGCTGTCATTGAGGAGCCTAATTCAGATCCTCTGTCCCCTTCTCTCTGCTCCTCCTGCTTGTGCTCTCCCAAAAATAAATATTTTTTTAAAATGAATTTAAAATTCTTGAGGGTAGCAGGGTCATGGGAATTTTTCTTCTCTTTGTTTTTCTTTTGTAATTTCTCCTGCATCTGAATATCCAAATCTCTTTCACCATGCCCTCCCCTCTGCTATCTTTTTGGAAAGGATCTTTGGTCTGAGGTTTACTCCCACCAAGAATGCCTGGACTAGTGTTTTCCGAAAACAATGCTCTTACTGTAACAAGGATCTCAGCCAATAAAGAGGAAAATGGAAAGGCCCTAATTCCCACAATACTATTCCCATAACTTTTTAAAGGAGAATTAAAATTTTACCAAAGGGTTGTCATAGCAAAGGCAAATTGCAAGGTACAAGACAAGTGCAAACCTAAGGTTTAATATGACTGTTTTTACAGAACAAAGCAAAAGATCAAAATAACTTAAAATCATTATAGGGGAAGCTTCTCATGAACATAATCTCTATGTAGCTAGTCTGACTCCTATTCTAACATTATCCCTTTCTCTCTCACAGTGCTGCTTTTTGCTTTTGCATTAATCCTTTGCATTGCAAATAATCTCACTTCGTCATAATCCATCACCCTTTTCCCAGAGTAGTGGGCAGGATCCAGCCCATCTCTGTCTCAACCACAATAGCATAATTGCTAGAAGAACACAATAAATTATAGAAATTTTCCAAAGTCGCATTTATTCCTTTAGAATAATACCTAGAGGAGAGGAAGGGAGAATAAGGGAGACAGGGATTTGGCAAGCCAGTTCAGGGCTGGACTTTAGTATTCCAGTGGAATGAACATCTCAGTGTGAACTTTGGCACTCCAAGTGTGGTCCCTTTTTATAGATCTTTATCAGTGTGACATCGTGACATCCGGGTAAGCTTTCTCTTTCTTCCTAGTTTCCAAACAAATAAATGTTGGCTCAAAAGCTCACTTATGTGTGTGCACACACATGCATATACTCCTTTCCTCCCCAAGAAGAATCAATGATATTTAGAAAAATGTAGTCTAGACCTTATGAAGAAAGTAAAACCACTTTCCTGTAGAAAATATAGTCTGCAAAGACTCTTATCTCCAAAGTGAGAGTAGTTTATACATGAAGAGATAGAAGAGTCAATCCTTTTGTTAACCCTTCATCTAAACCTTGTACAGAGGCAGTGATAGGGTTTATTAGCATTAAATTCAAGTAATTTCCCCCTCCCCACCTGTGGGCAGGATGGAAGTGGTTTGGGGTGGAGATGGTTGGCTCTTCGGTTCATTCCTTTATACTGATGCTATAGCATGGGGAAGATATACTTAGCATTTACCCATGGAGGCAATAATAGACGTAAGTCATTTAGATACTGGCCACGATCTTGAAATACATATTTATATCCCAAAATAATTTCCCTCCAGATCTCCAGGACATGTATGTGAAGACTAAAGCTAGCTCCCCCAGCAGTGATGCAGACTGTTGGGAACCTTCTAAGGACTTCTGCAAGTACCTCCCAAGTTGGTGTCTCGGCTTATAGCAGAAACAGATGATGATGACTTAGCATCCAGAGACAGGCCAAGCAAAAATAAAGGCTGACCCTGGCCCATAGATTGATTATCTCTTTACCCAAAGGCACCTTTCCCACCTGCCGGGTCCATCAGCAAATTGTCTACCTTTAAAATCTGGTGGACCAGCCCTATCTCACTCTGGCTCTGCTTTGCCAGAATTGGAAAGAGTGCAACTCTCCCTCCCCAAACATTGAGATCTCTTCCTGTGTCTCCTCTGTATTTCCATAGCAACAACACATGCCTCCATCTCATTGCTGGTCACACGATACTCGTTTATCTACCTGCATGTCTGTCTTTCTCGTTTGCGTGCTCCAGAGGGGCACGAACCATTTCTTTTCTAGTGAAGTATAGTTGACACATAATGTTACCTTAGATTCAGGTATACAACATAGTGATTTGACAACTCTGTACTTACACTACGTTCACCACAAATATAGCTACCATCTACAATACCATTGTAGCTATTACAATATCATTGACTATATTCCCTCTGCTGTACCTTTCATTCCTGTGATTATTCATTCCGTAACTGGAAACCTGTTATCTTCTACTCTCCTCCACCCATTTTGTCCACCTTCCCACAAATCTACCCTCTGGCAACTATCAGTTTGTTCTCTGCATTTATGGGTCTGTTTCTGCTTTAAAAAATTTTTTTTTTTAGATTCCGCATATAAGTGAAATCATATGGTACTTGTCTCTTTCTGTCTGACTTATTTCACTTAGCATAATACTCGCTAGGTCCATCCATATTGCCACAAATGTCAAGATCTTATTCTTTCTTATAGTTGAGCAATATTCTATCGTGTGTGTGTGTGTGTGTGTGTGTGTACATTTACCACATCTCGTTTATCAATGGACACTTGGGTTGGTTTCATATGTTGGCTATTGTAAATAATGCTGTAATAAATATAGGGGTACATGTGTCTGATTTTCAAATTAGTGTTTTCATTTTTCTTTGGGTAAATACCCAGTAGTGGAATTACTGGATCATATAGCATTTCTATTTTTAATTTTTTGAGAAACTCAGGAGGTCAGGAACTTAAATGTATTTTGGCATTCCTTCTCTCCTTTCCACTTAGTGCAGTGGGAAGCACATGTTAAGTGCTCTTAAATCCAGTGGGGTTGGGGGCTGCTTTAAACTGTCAGCCTGACACAATTAACAAGAATTATTTGCATGATTATTTGTCTCATTAACTCACAGTTTATTTGGGAAATATATTCGGGAAATATAATCAAAAGCATATTGGAAGAGCAGACACTTTTACAATCTCTAAACTGTTCAAATGGAATAGTTTCTCTCTTTAAATTTAATCTCATTCTCTATATCTTTCTGGATCGCCTATTAAAAGCTATGATCTGTTTTTACTTCTCTCTACATTCTCCTCCCTCAATCAGGTTACTACATCGCCCTGAAACTTTTCTTGCTAAAGCAGCCCAAAGCCCTCATTCTCCCTTACTCCCATGCCCTCAGTGGCACCTGCTGTCCTTCCTTCCAGTCCTCAATTATGGACCATTAGTTTGAGAACAAAGGTCTGAATGAATCACTTTTGTTCCTTGCAGGGATTTGGAAGCACTTGGGACCCTGGAGCCTAAGTAGGGAGTTGCTTATACCAGC
Organism: Panthera uncia; assembly: GCF_023721935.1. Taxonomy (NCBI): domain Eukaryota; kingdom Metazoa; phylum Chordata; class Mammalia; order Carnivora; family Felidae; genus Panthera; species Panthera uncia. The sequence continues at coordinate 77,554 of NW_026057958.1, read as the reverse complement.
TGAAACAATCACAGGATCCAGACTGGAGACAGAGTTCAAAAAAAAAAAAAGAAAAAAGAAAAAACTCTGCTCCATTCAGCTGGCTCTCCATTCAGCCTGAGGTGGTGGGGGTGGCTAGTATGTGAATCTAGTTAGCAGCAGCATTCCTGGAAAACTGGCCCACTGCTGAGCTTTCTGGTGAACTTCATCCACCTGTCATGCTGGGCCTTGGACGGGGGCCAGGACAAGCAGGAAATAATAGGCTGCAGGATACCGGTGTGTGTCAGTGGCCCCGACCCTCCCATTCCTGAACACAGATGAGCTAGAAGCCTGTGAGGTATCACTGTGCCTCAGATGGGCTCAGGAGGCCACAAAAAGACTGGTTGAGGGAAGGGGAGGCTCAGAAGGGATGACGGACCTCTTTAGGACTGCAGAATCATTTCTGCAGGGAAATGGCCCTGGCTCTTGGTCAGATACATCTCTTTGTTCTTACTGATCTCATCCTGCACACATAAGGCTGAGCCTCAGGTCCAAAGGAGAATGTCTGGGTCTTTCCCACCTCCACATCCCCCCTCCCCTCGGCCTCCCTTAGTCAGTCACAGAACTGGCTGCAGTGACATCAACTGGCTGGAATTACATAAAACTTCCCTTTTCAACTCCCAGACTCCTGGATTCATATGTTGCTTTGTTTTTAATTTCCAAATGATTTCCCTTTGTCCAGCTGGGTTTCCCCCCTCCTCGCCCCTATCTCTGTCAGTTTTCATTTCCTATTTCCCATTAGCAGGTTTCAGGCAATGAGGTAGAAGAAACATGGGTTCTCAAGAAGCTCTAACTCATGAAGACAACCAATACTGGGCAGATTGGAAATATTTTGCTCTAGAAACAACTCTTAGGTGGCAGGCGGGGGTCATATTAAAGTGGCATCAATTTTTTGTTCTAGGAAAAAAGAGGTTTCAGACAGTTCTTCCTCCTTGTGAACCTTCTTATAGCCAATTCTACTGTGGGTGATAAAAGTAGAGAAAAACAGGCATTTACCTGTGCATCTGGTAATGCTGGGGATGGGCCGGCATCATTTATAGATGTGAAATTAGCAAGCCCAGAGGCCAGAGTGTCTCAAAATTCTAATATGTATATGAATCACCAGAGGATTTTGTGCAGATGCTGCACATTGTGGCTGGGGGTTGTGGGGCTGAAGGTCTGCATTAAAAAAAAATTTTTTTAATGTTTATTTGTTTTTGACAGAGAGAGAGAGAGAGAGACAGGGCATGAGTGGGGGAGGGGCAGAGAGAGAGGGAGACACAGAATTGGAAGCAGGCTCCAGGCTCGGAGCTGTCAGCACAGAGCCTGACACGAGTCTCAAACCCATGAACCATGAGATCATGACCTGAGATGAAATCGGACGCTTAACCCGACTCAGCCACCCAGGCGCCCCTAAATTTTTTTAATGTTTATTTTGGAGAGAGAGAGAGAGAGAGTTATCAGGGAAGGGGCAGAGAGAGGGAGACACAGAATCTGAAGCAGGTTCCAGGCTCTGAGCCATCAGCACAGAGCCTGACGCGGGGCTTGAACTCACAGACTGTGAGATCATGACCTGAGCTGAAGTCGGAGGCTCAACCAACTGAGCCACCCAGGCGCCCCTGAAGGTCTGCATTTTTAACAATCTCCCAGGTGATATTGATACAGCTGGTGCTCAGACCACACTTTGAGTAGTGGCTACAATTACCGAGGCGTTTGTTTGTTGGAGATTTATCCTGAGAGAACATAAATAATAAAGCTGTATTGGGGCAGGAAGTCTTCATCTAAGGAGGAGGATTGTGTAATGGAAAGAGGACTAATTAAGAGCAAGGACTGTATTCCAAGTTATGCAACAAGCTGACTGGGCACAATTTGGGTAAACTATAACCTCCCTGAGCTATAAATAGGTTAAACTAGGTCAGTGAGTCCCCCACCTTTTCATATGGGATGTGTGTTTGGAAGGATTTTTGTCCTCTAAAGACATTTTAAATAACAGAATAACCCATGTGATCCTATTCTAGGCAAACTAATAGTCCAGATGGATTCTTTTGAACTTTAGAATACCTATCAGGGAACAAACAGAAACACCCAATAGGAAACCTCTGGATTTGATGATATCCAAGGCCCTTTCTTAACACCGACATTCTATGATCTCTGTGATAGGTATAAAAGGGAAACAGGGGTGGATTACTATTGTGTACAAAATATAAATTCCCGTCAGCAAAGGTTGGTATAATGCTGAATATATTATTGAGAAAGTTTAATAATGGATACATTATTGAAGCAATATGTTGAATCTCTTTCCCTAGAAATGGTTAGGAGAGGATAGAAAAGCTTTAGGCTAGGCTGTTGAATGGACGTCTCTGCTTAAAAGCAAGAACAATGACTGTAAATGTTCTTTAAATTTTTTTTTAACATTTATTTACTTTTGAGAGACTGAGAGAGAGTGTGAGCAGGGGAGGGGCAGAGAGAGAGAGAGAGAGAGAGAGAGAGAGAGACAGAATCTGAAGCGGGCTCCAGGCTCTGAGCTGTCAGCACAGAGCCCGACGTGGGGCTCAAACTTACAAATTGCGAGACTGTGACCTGAGCCGAAGTTGGACGCTTAACCAACTGAGCCACCCAGGTGCCCCATGACTGTAAATGTTCTAAGTGATACTTGCCCCATGTTTCTCAGCGACCCAGCAGGAGACAGTGGGCACACTCAAATCAGAATAATTTGAGGAGGGGCTATAAAGGGACTATTTTTAAAAGTATGGGTAGATTTCCTCCAGTCAAGGTGCAAAGATTTGAAGGGAGAGGAGTTAGGGAATTCTGGAAGAATTGTGGTCTACTTACACAATTAGCAATTTCCCACATCATTGCATTGGTATTTGCATTAGCAAATTAGATGACTGTGCCTGTCATATGTGGGTTACCCTCTGGATTTGCTTTTCTGTTCATTATTAGACAATAATGTCCTTGTTCCAACAGCACACTTTTTAAAATCCTACGGCTTTAAAATAAGCCTCCATATAAGGTAGTACAAGTATTATAAGTCCTCCGATTTTGTTCTTCTTGGAGACATAGTTCTTCTTAGCACCTTGCATTTTCAAATATTTTTGAATTGTCCTATCAATTCCACTAAAATACATGCTTGGATTTGAATCAGAACTGTATGAAATCTACAGATTAATCTGGGGAAAGGTTATCACAGTATTAGGTCATTCAACTCAGGATTACTGAATGTGCTCCCATTTGTTTAGGTCTTTAATTCCTTTCTGTAAAATCCTTTACAGGTTCTTTTGGTAGCAAGGTTGTGTTGTCCTCATGAAGTGAGGGTTAGGGCTAGGGTTAGGGTTAGGGCTAGGGTTAGGGTTAGAGCTAGAGAAGTATTTCCTATTTATCTAATCACTATAAGAATTCTGCTTCTCTCCTGCATCTTTTCTGTTGTATTTATAGGCGTAATTTGTCTTTTGCTTTTTATTCATCTTTAAATTATGTGCATTCTTCCTCATGCTATTTGCTGATGGTTCCAAGGGTATTATTTCAGTCAAAAATTTTCCTTATGACACAGAGTAGTTTGTGTTAGTGGGTTTTTTTCTTCTTTCACATTTTCACTGTTGTTTTTTTCTTATTTATTTTTATTTAGTTAACATGCAGTTAGTTTACATGCAGTGCAGTATTGGTTTGAGGAGTATGATACAGTGATTCATCACCTACACACAACACCCAGGGCTCATCACAACAAGTGCCTTCCTTAATACCCATCACCTATCCAGCTCATCCCCCTCTACTTCCCTCCATCAACCCTCAGTTTGTTGTCTATCATTAAGAGTCTCTTGTGGTTTGTTTCCCTCTCTTCTCTCCCCCCCCCACTTCTCTTATGTTCATCTCTTTTGTTTCTTAAATTCCACGTATTAGTGAAATCTTATGCCTTTTTGTCTTTTTCTTATTCACTTCTTTCACTTAGCATAATACATTCTAGCTCCATCCACATCGTTGCAAATGACAAGATTTCATTCTTTTTGATGGCTAATATTCCATCGTGTGTGTGTGTGTGTGTGTGTGCGCGTGTGTGTGTATATGTATACATATCATATCTTTTTTCTCCATTCATCAGTCAGTGGACATTTGGGCTCTTTCTACAGTTTGGCTATTGTTGATAATGCTGCTGTAAACATTGTGGTGCATGTACCCCTTTGAATCTGTATTTTTGTATCCTTTGGGTGAATACCTAGTAGTGCAATTGCTGCATCGTAAGCTAGTTCTATGTTTAGTTTTTTGAGGAACCTCCATACTGTTCTTCAGAGTGGCCGCACCAGTTTGCATTCCCACCAGTTGTTGGCAAGAATATGTTTTTACTGTTCTAACCAAGAGGATATTGCTTTTACCCCTTATGGATATCATTCACTTGGAAGGACTGCCAGCTTTGTCTAAGATCTACAGCTGTATTTTGGGTGGCATGTTCAACCTTCCAGAATCTCTGCTTAGGGCTCATTGATTTTATCCTGTTTTCTCAATCTGAAAGAGAATAATGTACCAATTTGACTTTTCTCACTGTTCACCTGAAACTCCTTTGAGACCTTAAGCTGCTGAAATGGTTAACCATAAATTTTATTCATAGTTCAGTAATTCAGTTACCTAAGAAGAAAGAGTTCCAGTGAAACTCCCTATTTCCATGCTTTCTGCTTTTTGTTTGTTGAAAGTGTTGGGTCAAAGTTAACTTTTCAACATTGTGTTCCATCTGGTTGCTAACCCAGGCATAAGCTGCAGTGGTATATATAGTCTCCTTTGAGTGGCTACTTGCTAGATTTCTTAAGAAGGGCTGTAACCTTAGGGCCTCTCTAGAAAGTGTTTTAGATACCACTACTGAGAATAGACAGATAAAGTAGTGTGTTTCTTTGTCCCTTGACCTTTTCTGGTCTCTCCTAATTATCCATTTTCAGGGGTCTCTTACTTTCTTTCTATTCTTCCTTTTTTTTTTCATGAGGAAGGGTCATAAATTAAACTTAGAGTGAGTGACACTTGGTCCCATCTGAAGTTTATCTCTAGACGTTTCCTCAAAGTTGCTGCCCTGTGGATAGTACTCTTTCCTAGTTTCAAACACTCTTAAAGTTTTTTCATCTTTTCATTATTCCATTGGTTATTTTGATGAAAACCTACAATGTAGGTCTAGCTCTCAGTCCTCACAACTGCTCTGTACCTAGAAGTCAGGACCTATGGTCCTGTACCATACCGTATTAATCTGTTCATTGTGAGAATTATCACCAAAGATTATGAAATACTAGCTACCATTTATTGAGTCTTACCCTGTAAGACCAAAATAATTCTCTCATCTCTCCCTCCCTCTCCCTTTTTCATTTTATAAGCTAGGATACAGTGTATCCTTACATAGTGGTTAAGCAACTTGCCCAAGGTCACAGGGCTATGGAATGTCAGAGGTAGATTTTATATTGAAATCTTTCTGACTCTACTACCTCTCTTCCTATCCATAATGCTATGAGTTTAGGACTTTGGCCCACCTCCCAACCATTTTTCTATGCCATTCACAATTTTGGGTTATTATTATTTTTTTTTAATTTACAAGTTGATGACCTATGAAATGCCACTCCTTTCCCCCATGTTTTTCCATTCTAGCATCATATCTACATTGACACAAGAACGTGCTCTTCCAAGTCAAAGAAATGATAGCCATGACACAGGCTAAGAGCTTTGGTCTCATTTCACCTTATGGTTATTGTTTTCCTGTCATAAATTTGATCATATAGGATGAGTTTTGTCACATTTATTTTACAGTTTTGCTTTTTTTTGTTCCAATTTATCTCTTTATTTTTCCATGCATATGTCCTCTCTATTAATATCTGAAAATGGTAATGTTTCTGTTATTCTTCCAAGCTGTGGCCTTCACATTTTCCCTTCAGAAATCTCTTTTTATATTAGTTAATTGCTCCATTCACTCTGGTGACGTAGATTAACAAAACTTCACTTCTCTGGACCATTCTTTTCTCCTAATTTAACATTTATTTCTCAACTACCAAAATTTTGCTTAATCTCCAAATACTTTTGTCAAGTTTCCAGGCTTTTTAAAAAATTGATGAGAACAGCTAGGCCTCCTATTTTATATGTCATAAATTCTATTCCCTATATGTTATGTAAATCTTATCAGTTCTACTTTTTTTGTTTTGGTAAGTACATTCCAGTCTGTTGAAAATTTGAATAAAATAAGCACCTTTCAATTTTATCTCTCTTATAAACTATTTTTAAATACTTGGCTTCAAAAATTATGGAAGAAGTTCCTTATTTCTGCCTTTATCCCCTCCTTTCCCACATGCACTGGAAATCTATTTCCCTCTCCATCCTCATTACATTACAGTGTGCAAAAGACTATATTCTTAAAACACCCTAATTTCCTTTCTACCTTGATAGCATATTCACCCTTATTTTTATTGAGATATAACTGACATATAAATTGTGTAAGTTTAAATTTATTTTAATGTTTATTTATTTTTGAGAGAGAGAGAGACAGACAGACAGAGCTCAAGCAGGGGAGGGGCAGAGAAAAAGGAAGACACAGAATCTGAAGCAGGCTCCAGTCTCTGAGCTGTCAGCACAGAGCCCAATGGGGTCTCAAACTCACGGACCATGAGATCATGACCTGAGCCGAAGTCAGATGCTTAACTGACAGAGCCACCCAGGTGCAACATTTTTTTTTAATTTCTTTTTTACATTTATTTATTTTTGAGAGACAGAGTGAGACAGAACATGACTGGGGGAGGAGCAGAGAGAGAAGGAGACACAGAATCTGAAGCAGGATCTAGGCTCTGAGCAAGCGGTCAGCACAAAGCCCAACCCAGGGCTCAAACCCATAAACAGTGAGATCATGATCTGAGCCGAAGTCAGATGCTCAACTGACTGAACCACCCAGGAGCCCCTTTTTAAAAATTTTTAAGGGGCACCTGGGTGGCTCAGTCGGTTGAGTGGTTGACTTCGGCTCAGGTCATGATCTTGCGGTCCGTGAGTTCGAGCCCCGCGTCGGGCTTTGTGCTGACAGCTCAGAGCCTGGAGCCTGCTTCGGATTCTGTGTCTCCCTCTCTCTGACCCTCCCCTGTTCATGCTCTGTCTTTCCCTGTCTCAAAAATAAATAAAACGTTTAAAAAAAATTAAAAAATTAAAAATTAAAAAAATTAAAAATTTTAAGTGTTTATTTAATGTTTTGTAAGTTTAAATCTGACATGACTTCCCATTTTATTTTATTTTATTGATAGAACAAGTGGGGGAGGGTCAGAGAGAGAGAGGGAGACACAGAATCTGAGTTGTCAGCACAGAGCCCAATGTGGGGCTTGAGCCCACAAACCATGAGATCATGACCTGAGCTGAAGTTGGATGCTTAACCGACTGAGCCACTCAGGTGTCCCTAAGTGTTCTTCTTTATAGCCAACTTTGTATAGTGCTCTAAAATTATACCCAATATTTCTTCTCTTGATGCTTTGTTCTTATTTCCTATGTTATATGACTGATGAATTATTACTTGAATTCGAACTTATACTCATCATCATATAATTTTAATTAGTGCTTTAGCACTTCTTCTGAATTCTTCTTTTCCTCATACCCTTCTACTTGACTTCTACTGCCTTTGTGATTTGTGTGAGACTCAGTGATTCTTCTCTACTAGATTAACATTCTTTTCTTCTGGGTCTTGGTTACAATTACATTAAGTCAAAGAATTAGGAGGTTGGACAAAGAGTTTTGGAAGCAGGAGATGAACTATCAACCATCAAGGTACTGTTGGAATGAATGAAATCCACTCAATTCCTCAGCCTTATGTCTATCCACTCAAGATTTAAATTCTTAGGAGATGAAATCTGATTGGCCAAGCCTAAGTATCAGGTTGGTCAGAGAAAGGATCTGGTAGAAATAGCCTCGAGGGAGGCTGTAAGCTTCCATCCAATAAAGAAAGGGAAAGAAATCTATATTTATAATTCCAGTAAATTTATATAAAATGAAAGTAGGTTATTTTCCATCAGGATATTGGGGTGCTGTCAAGGAAAGGGAATGAACAGAAAGGAGAGTGAATGCAGTGAATGTAACAATGTAGGTACCCAGTATGGGCTTTTAGTCTCCTATCTTCTCTTTCTTTTCAAATCAAGAGAGACGCTCTCCATTTAGGCAGGCATTACCAGCTCAGTTCTTTTAATTCCCCTCTCTTGGATGCTAAACACTGTCTGTGCTGCACCTGCTAGTGCATTGGAAGAACGGAGATGTGTGACCCTGTAGAGTTTGTGTAAGCCCCCTGAACCCATTTTTAACACCCATGATATTGGGACATGCTTCCTAAATTTTTGTGAAGATTATTGGTGGTAAGATACACTGTGCCTGACACACTGTCACCCAACAAGATGTTGGTTCTGTCCCCCACCCCCAACTCTTCAGACAATCTCCTGGATGATTTTTATTTTATTTTTTTAAAGTTTATTTATTAGTTTTGAGGTGGGGAAGAGACAGAGAGAGAGGGAGGGAGAGAGAGAATCCCAAGCAGGCTGTGCACTCAGCAATGAGCCCGACATGGGGTTCAAACTCAGCAACCGTGAGATCATGACCTAGCCAAAATCAAGAGTCAGACACTTAATTGACTGAGCCACCCAGACATCCCTTTTAGGGGATTTTCACATTCATTAAGGAAGTTATTCATTATCTCCTTCCACAGAAAGCCCTGGTAAGCCCTATTCTCCACATAAGAGAATGCCTCTGGCTGTCAGTTCTACCAGCTAGAACTGATCTCTGTCCCTAATGGAAACAGCACAACAGGTGTGTCCCTGCCTTGTCACAGTGCTACTGCCCATGTGCTTTTCAGTCCAAATCTCAGGTCTGCTTGCTACACTGACCATGTGCATCATTCACATTACCTAAGTGACCTGTGGTCTTTCCTAAAGTCACATGATGCTGTCAGTTCTGCTGCCCTCTTTTCTTCTGATATGGGTTCCAAATTAAGTTCAATTTTTCCCTTAGGGGGCTTTATAAAATCAAACTCCTTACTTTTAGGAAATGGAACCATGAAAATATGGCCTCTATTTTTCCAGTATCAGAGTCAGTGCATTCATTCCTTAGCTAGGCAGTACAGCAGGAGAAACAGTGGGTACCAAATTCTTATATTAATAAATGGGTTTTAATGTCTATAAATTGCCAGGAACACTTTGGTTATTGCACAGATGAGTAACATGTGGTTCCTACTACTAGCCTATGGTGTAGTAAGGGGTGAGAGACATAGGCAAACAGGTCAGTTACACTACAGTGTGGTGGGAACAAAATGTTGGTGTGAGGCTGGTCAGGGAAGTTTAAAATGAATCACAAGGATGAGTAGAGGTGAACTGGACAAAGAAATGGGGAAGGTGATCCACAGTGAGTGTAGGCAAAAACACAGTGTTGAGAGGGAGAGGTGAGTATGGTTAGGGAATCTCAAGTAACTTCGTGGGTCTTAGTACAGAGGGTTAAGTGGTTGGGTGGGAGAGGTGACCTTGAGACAATAGGACAAGGGCAGTAAAATAAGGCCTGCAAAAGAGCCACTTGTTTTTATAAGTAAAATTGTATTGGAACACAGCCATACCCACTCATTCACATATTGTCTGTGGCTGCTTTCTTGTCATGAGGGAAGAGTTGGTAGTTGCCACAGAGACCTTTTGGCCAGCAGAACAGAAAATCTTTACTATATGGCCCTTTACAAAACAAGTTTACCAACCGCTGCCATAAAGATGTGAAACAGACCACAATGATCTTAGAAAGGCATATTAAAGGATCTATACTTTATTCAGAGGAGCAAGAGAAAGGTTGATGAAAGATTTTAAGCAAGGGAATGACATGCTCATCAGATTTGTGTTTTAGGAAAATCACTTTGGTTGCATATGGAGAATGGATTGGAGGGAACAAGGCTGAAGGAAGTGGTACCAGTGAGAAACATATTGCAATAATCCAGATGGGTGAGATTGCCCAAAACTGTGATAGAGGATACTCACGGAAGAGAATAATAGGTAGCATTTTCTTTTCTTAGACTTTCCTTCTGTGACCTCTCCTCTTCTTTTGTTCCTGTTTTCCTATGTCTTTCCCTCTCTTTCTCCAGACATTTTTTCCATCATGATCAGTCTTTTTCCTTCTTCAAACATCATATTCATATTTGAGAGTATATTCTTTGTCAAAGTCAGGCAAGCAGAAACTTCAGGGATACACATGTCCAAACTTCTATAGTTGTGCTGTTGCTATTGTAGCTTGTCTGTCCCCAAATCTGAATCACTGACTTAAGGTCTTCTTCCTCCTCCTGTCTTTATTTAGGCCACTGCAACCATTTCTGCAATCTCTTAGTGTCTCACTGCTCACCCAAAGGACCTCTTGGCTGCTATCCCAGCATGAACCATTCACCATAAAGTCCAAACTTTTGAAGTTGGAAAGACTATCTACATCATCCTAATTTTTATGTATGATAAGACTAAAGTTGAGATTAAGCTTTGGGCAAGTGAAATTACTTGCCCAAAGTCACAGAAACTTAGTAGAAAACCAGGTTTCCTAATTCCCTTACCTTGGGCTCTTTCCAGTTCACTACATCTAACAGTTGTAAGTTCCTATAGTAAATGAGGAAGATAAAACAGCAATCACCGTTTCTGCTCTGTGATATCAGCCAGTTTGATCACTGGAAGGAAGTTTGTAAACAGACATGTACCTGCCCCTGCTACTTGACTATAAATAGATAATGTTCTTAAGAAAGTCCAATGACCAGGTCAATTGCTTTCTGATGTAGAGATCTAATTAAACGTGTCAGAAACCGTCTGGAGTCCAATTATGAAATAATGGAGGAATTAATACCCAGGTTGGAAGTAGGAAAATTTTAAGTGATATTTTAGCTTTGAAATATGAAAGGGTTATGGGGTTTTATCGCTTTCATTTGGTTTTTATTTCATATCATTTTGTCTTTTAAGTATCCAAGTTCCTCAGATAAATCATTCACCTCAAGAAATGATGGTCTCATAATCCTTTTGTAAAACCTGCAAAGATGTCACATTTATTATCATCGTTTCACAGTGACTTTGATATTTTACCTCTACTGCAACAGAGTCACACATGACACACCAAAGACAGATGCTATCATTTTGGTAGGATTGAGTTAAAAGAAAGACATGGGTGCTACTGAAAGGCCTGGTCTCTTCTAGTCAGTTCCACAAACAAGGTCCATAGAGGACAACCACCAACCCTGGAAAATGTCAGGACTATCAAGGGCGTAGTCACTGAGAATAGACACCTAAGGGACTAGATCTGGCTGTTGTCTTCTAAAGCAGCACTGTCCTATATGGCAGTCACTTGCCACGTGTAGCTAATTATTTTAGGTTACTTAACATAAAATTAAAAATTCAAAAAGACAAGAGATAGCAAGTGTTTGCTAGGATGTGGAGAAAAGGGAACACCTGTGCACTATCGGTGGGAATTTAAATGGCTTCAGCCACTATGGAAAATAGTATGGAGGTTCCTGAAAGTATTAAAAATAGAACTATCCTATGATCCAGCAATCTCACTTCTGGGTATATATCCAAAGGAAATGAAATCACTATTTAAAAGAGATATCTGCACCCCATGTTCATTGCAGGATTATTTACACTAACCAAGACACAGAAACAACCTGAGTGGCCGCTGCCAGATGAAGAGATAAAGAAAATAGGGTATATATTTTTAAATGGAGTGTTATTAAGCCATGAAAAAGAAGAAAATCCTTACATTTGGGACAATATGGATGGATCTGGAAAGCATTATGCTAAATTAAATAAGTCAAAGAAAGACAAATACTGTATTATCTCACTTATATGTGGAACTTTAAGAAACTCAAAAAAACAGAGAACATATTGCTAGTTGCAGAGGCTGGGGGTAGTTAGGGGTGGGGAAATGGGTAAAGGTGGCCAAAATATAAACTTCCCGTTATAAGATAAATACATTCTGGAGATGTAATGTACAGCATGATGACTATAGTTAATGATGTGTATCGCATATTTGAAAGTTTCTAAGAGAGGAGATATTAAAAGTTTCATCACAAGAAAAAAAATATGTAGGATTATGGATGTTAACTAAACTTATTGTGGTGATCATTTTGTAATATATACATATGTCAAATCATATTGTACACATTAAACTAATTCAATGTTATATATCAATTATATTTCAGTAAAACTGGAAAAAATAAAACAAAATTTATTCCTAAATAACCTCATAGTTTTTGTCAAGAAAAATTTCATTTCTTAGTCGCATTAGCAACATTTCAAATTGGGTAATAGCTATTGTATTGACCTGAGCCAAAAAAGAGTCAAACATTCAACTGACTGAGCCACCCAGACCTATCTGTCCCTAGAGTATCTTTATCATTGCAGAAAGCTCTTCTATTGGACAGTATTGTTACAGAGAAAGGTAGGACAGAGACATGAAATGAACAACTGGGCATGGAGGGAAACTGTTAATGGAGGGAAACCATTAGCAGACTTAGTCATAGCACAAGAAATGAACCAAGGCAGTGTGGCACAGTGGCTAGGAAGAGACATGAATTCTAGTAGAATTAGAAGAGTAATTAGAATTAGTCTCGTCAATTAGAACCTGTGTGGTTTGAACAAGTTGATTAACCTCTCTTACTTGTTTTTCTCCTTTAAAATGGGCACCAATTAGTGTTACTTTTCTATACAGTTGTTTTGAGAATTAAATGAGACCTTGTATGCAAAGGGCTTAGCACAATGCCTGGCATCATATATGCTCAAGAAATGATAGTGACTGTTCTGAGGATGAGGTCATTTCATCAAATAACTATTTCATGCTGAGATCTTTCCACCTAGTAGCCTGAAACTAGATGTTCTCAACTTCAGAGTTGATAAAAAACCTTATCTCAGAGCCCTAGTAATCTTGACTTTTTTAAATGGGATGATTATTGAGAGGGAGGTCAAGAGAAACATAGTTGGTGAGCCCAATATCAGAAAGGATCTCCATCAGTTGCAGGCAACAGAATGTCCAAATAACCCATGACTTAAAATAGTAAGAGGTTTGTCAAGGAAATTATTTAGCTTTCTGCCCCAACATTTGTAGTGTATGGTTCTTATCCTCACAGTTTCAATATGTCAGTTGTTATTCCAGGCATCATGTCTATATTCCTAGAAGGATAAAATAGGCTTCAACTTTTTCTTAGGAAAGGGTGCTTCCACACACATCTCTGCAAGATGTCACTGACCAGAAGAACTGTGTGCCACCTCTAACAGTAAGAAAAGTGAGGAAGAGAGATTTTGTTTGTTTGTCTTAGAATGAACCACATGAAGTTGCCAATATTTCAGCACTTTCAACGGACAATTTCATATTGTTCAGCCTAAGAGTTGGGCACATTGCTACCCTGAATGAAATTGGAGTTCTGTTGGAAAGAAAGGAGAGCATAGATATTGGGCAGGCCACTGGCAGTGTCTGCCACCAGCTCCCACCTTGCAGGAGGCTGTGAGTTTTGCAGCCCCTGATGGCAGTTATTACCTTGTCTCTGAGAGAAGGGACTAAAAGTTACTCAACTGAGATGCAGAGCTGGGATGGAAAGCTAGACCTTCTGTTTCAAAGTTCATGTGTATCCCACCATATTCTCAAGGGAAAAAGCAAAAATTAAAAAGCTATAAACAACACAAAAATTGAAAAAGACCAAAAGGTTTGATCATGACAGAGAATGTGTTGCACAACACTGTTTAAATCAGCCACAGATGCAGGGTTCTTTTATCAGAGGTATCAGTCACAACTGGGATGAAACAAGATTGCACATAAATGGAGGGAAAATATATTGGCTCATTCTGTTAGAATTTAATTCAATTTCCATTCCTCCATCCTTCCCTTGGGGGAGATGGTTACCCGACTTGATGCTAAACAACTAGGCAAGATGAGCTTGTTTAAAGACAATTATTAGAAGAGAAGGTGGTGTCAGATTTTTTTGTTTGCTTTGCTTTTTGTTTTGTTTTCATTGTTTTTTCCCCAAAGTAAGAAAATTGTTAAAGAAAACAAATCCACAGAATTAAAAATGCCTTGTATAAACAATATAAAACTACTCCCTCCATCTGAATTATTGAATTCCATGGTTCACCTCTCATAAGACATATTTTTCTACTTTCACGGTATTATTATTATGTGTATATAATTTCCTAGTTTTTTTTTTTTTGTCTCTTTTTTGAGATCCCACCCTGTGTATTCAGCTGCCTATTGAGCATCTTACTCGAATGTCTCACAGGGCACCTCTGTGTCAACATATCCAAAACTGACTTCATGATCTTTCTTCTAAACAAACAAAACATCTTGGTCCTCTTCTAGTGCATTTCTTCTAATAAATGCCAAAACCAATTACCCGGCTGCTCAGACCCAAAGCCAGGAAGTCATCCTTGACTCTTCCATTTCTTCATCTTTTTCATCTACAATCAATTTCCCAAAGCTTCTCAATACCACTTCTTAAACATTTCCCCGAAAAAGGAACCTTCTTGCACTGTTGGTAGGAATGCAAACTGGTGTGGCCACTCTGGAAAACAATATAGAGATTCCTTAAAAAGTTAAAAATAAAACTGCCCTATGATCCAGCAATCACACTACTGGATTTTACCCAAAGAATACAAAAATACTAATTCAAAGGGACACATGCACCCTGATGCTTATAGCAGCATTACTTCTAATAGCCAAGATACGGAAACAGCCCAAGTGTCCATCAATAGATGAATGGATAAAGAAGATATGGTATATATACACAATGGAATATTATTCAGCCACAAAAAGGATGAAATCTTGCCATTTGCAATGTGGATGGAGCTAGAGAGTATAATGCTAAGTGAAATAAGTCAGTCAGAAAAAAACAAATACCATATTATTTCATTCATATGTGGAATTTAAGAAACAAGACAAATGAGCAAAGGGAAAGAGAGAATGAGAGAGAGAGAGAGAGAGAAACCAAGAAATAGACTCTTAACTATATAGAACAAATAGATGATTACCAGAGAGGATGTTGCGGGGGGGGGGGGGGTTGGTGAAAAAGGTGATGGGGATTAAGGAGTACACTTTTTGTGATAAGCACTAGGTGATTAAAATAAAAACTTAAAAAAAAAAAAAACACTTGCAGACCCATCCAATAAATTTACAATGTACCAAGGTTATCTCCACTATAAGAAAATTTTGCAAAGCTTAACTAACTAAAGGAAGACACATTCCTAAGTTGAAGCAAATATGGCCTAGATGGGAATGGGGTCATCTAGCTTCATCATTAATGCATCGTCTCCATGGAGACCACTGTAGGACCCGTGGCGTCTCCAGACCAAGAACAACCCCATTACTATTAAGGTACTGGAACTTAGTGGCATATGTATTGAAGAACTGAAAGCAGCCTCATTTCTTTCAAGAGAAACTTTTTTTTTTCAAATTTTTTTAACGTTTATTTATTTTTAGTATATGTGCTGCCGAAGCGAGCACTAACGTTTATTTATTTTTGAGACAGAGAGAGACAGAGCATGAACGGGGGAGGGTCAGAGAGAGGAAGACACAGAATCCGAAACAGGCTCCAGGCTCTGAGCTGTCAGCACAGAGCCCGACACGAGCCTCGAACTCATGGACCGCGAGATCATGACCTGAGCCGAAGTCGCTGCTTAACCGACTGAGCCACCCAGGTGCCCCTCAAGAGAAACTTTAAGAGGACATTATGTCAGTCTTGTCACCACTACATCCCTAGCATCTGGCAGGTGCCTGTAACATAGTAGACACCAGTAAATATTTACTAGGAGTTGGGAAATGAATAAGAGGGGGGGAAATTCTCATTTCAATTCTTTTGTTTTAATTTTTTTTAACATTTTATTTATTTTTGAGACAGGGAGAGACAGAGCATGAACGGGGGAGGGTCAGAGAGAGAGGGAGACACAGACTGAAACAGGCTCCAGGCTCTGAGCTGTCAGCACAGAGCCCGACGCGGGGCTCGAACTCGCGGACTGTGAGATCATGACCTGAGCCAAAGTCGGACGCTTAACCGACTGAGCCACCCAGGCGCCCCTCTCATTTTAATTCTTAATATTGGAACAGTTTTAATGATCATTCCACTTTCTCACAAAAAGATTCTTCTTCTTGCCAATACCTGGGACACTCAGAATTCGACCCCAGATAAGAGTTATTTGGGTAATTCTAGCCTTACTGGGACCTGGGATCCAATTATTGGTTCACCTTAATGCTATTATAACCTGGGAATATGTATTATATAGTTCTCAAAATTGCAGTATACAGTGGGGAGAAAACAGGCTTTAGAATGTCTGGTTTGTCATTTACTAGTTTTGTAACTTTCTTCAATTTACTTGATCACTTCTGTGCATCAGTTATTTCATCTGAAAAGTGGGGGCAAGAAAGAAATACCTTGTGGAATGATTGGTATATGACTCAATGAAGTGGTATGAAGGAAGCACTGAGATGCATTCCCAGCACAGAGCACATGTTCAGTTGCTGGTATTATGCCTCTGCACTGCCTAGTAGATGTGTAGTCCTGACATCTCATAACTGTCGGTCTTATCCAGGGCTCCTGCAAGTGTCTAGAAGTCACCCACCCTCCACTAATCCGCCACAAAGCTCTCAACAAAAAACTCATTCTTCTACTCATGTTGTGTGTCCAGGCAGGATGGGAATATCTCTGTGGCTTTGAATGGGTGGTTCTATGATACTATGGCCAGTATCAAAAGTACCCTGTTGTGAAGGTAGTAAAAACAATCACAAGCTATTATGTTTGTTCCCCATGACATCTCTATCACTGAGCACATTCGTTCATTTATTCATTGAATATGTATTTACTGAACTCCTTCCTATGTGCTAGCAGTGTCAAGGCCTTGGGGGTGGTGGTGAACAAGATAGGCAGGGTGCTCTCAAGAGGTTTGCATTTTAGAGGGAGGAGAATAGAAAGATGAATAATGAGATTTAAAATAGTTACATGTGCAATGGAGGAATTAAAACTGAGGTATGAAATAGTGAGTAATTGGGGGAGGAAGAGGCAAAAGAAGCAAGGAGACCACTTTAGAAGCCTTTCAGTAGGCTGGGCTTGAGAAGACTTAGAGTGGAATGTTTGGAGATGGGGAAGTGGGGATGGTTTGAGGATCTATGTCTGAAGTAGAGTTGAAGAGACATGCTGCTACAATGGATATGAAGGGTTGATGGAAACAAAACCAAGGACAATGCCTGGTTCTTTAGCTTGGGCAACTGGATAGTAGTACCATTTACTGGGTTGAGAGATAGGAGAGGGTACTAATTGGGGCAGAGAATGATAAGGAGTTCTGTCTTCACTGTACGAAATTTGAGATAACTATTAAACATCCAAGAGGAGATGGGTACTCAGCAAGTGAAGATGCAATTTCAATCCTAAAAGTAGAGATAAGGACTAGAAATATCAATGTGGGAGTCATTGGAGTGGATAAGTCATGAAAATGGATGAAGTCTCCCAGACACTGAATATAGACAGGGGAGACATAAGACCTTTGGCCATGCTCAGAGGCATGGCAGCATTCAGAGAGCAAGCAGTGAGGAGTAGCGGAAAAAGAGATCAAAGCGGGACAACCAGTGATATAAGAGGTGTGCTATCACAGAAGACAAGGAAATAGAGGTTTCCAAGCAAGAGGGAGAGAGAAACTTAACCGAAAGCTGATCGAAGGCAGAATAAAATGAAGATGGAGAAGTGACCACTGGACCAAGCAACAGGATTACGTGACTTTGACAAAGTCACATCAGTGGAGTCACGGGGGGGAAAAGTGGCTGTGGCGATAGTAGGAGTGAAGTAGAGAAGACCATTAGTAGAGATAAATAACTGAGTAGTTTTCCTGTGAAATGGAGTAATAATTGAAGAGGATGTGAAAGGAAAAGGTGACGTCATTCTGTTTTAAGATGGGAGGCAAAATGTGTTCCACTAATAGGAAGGGTCCACAAGAAAGAAAGGATGTGAAGTACATGGGAATTCTGTAACTATCTTCCCAATTTTTCTGTGAATCTAAAACCACTCTAAAATGAAAGGGCTTTCTGTGAAAAATAATTTTATTATTTATTTTGAGGGAGAGAGAGGGAGAGAGAAGGAGCTGAAGCCAAGAGACAGACATAACCAACAGAGCCAAGCAGGCACCCCTAAAATAAAAAGTTTGATGATGAAGCAAAAGAAAGAAAACTTTTAAGGACAAGATCCTTGAAGAGGGGCTGATCTCCAAAGCCTGAGTGGAGGAGTGTTAGTGTTGGCTGTCAGTGAATATCATTCATTTATTAGTGAATCACTGAATGGATTTTGTTTCATTTTAGGGCTTACAGACCTTACATGCATTCACTCACTTTTATCATTATAAACTTGGGAGGCTATTATGATACTTTTTATAAAATGAGAAAATGGAGGCTTGGACAGGTAAGGCTGTGGATGAGAACAACATACCAAATCAGCCAGAGGAATTTGAAAGGCAAAGGTCAGCTTTTTCACAGCACCTGTTTGCTTAGTAAGGGGGCTGAACTGGTTGGCATTGTCAGGTTTAATGCAAGTAAGGCATCCCACTGGTGTTTAATGTTGGGTCTTAGTTTCCTCAGCTGCAGAATGAAAGAATACAACAAAACACATTTAAGGGTGTTTGGATCTAGAATTCTCTGACTTTTAACTCTGTTGAATAGCTTCTTGTTACAAAAAGTGTCTTCATGACTGCCATGAAGACAAATGTGTGGGTGGCAGAGACAGGGATCTGAGTCTCTATCACACGTTGCTCACTACACGTTGCTTGGAGGGTATGTTTACAGCAACATGCACTGTGTTGGAATCTTCCACGTTGCTCTGCAAGGAGGTGTTGACAGCATCATCTTTGCTCTTCAGCATGTGTTCAGTGATTGTGAATAAAGATGCAACCATGCTGAGTCAGCCTCCTTTCCCTCTTCCCAGGGAACCTCATGAGGAATAAATCAAAGCTGCATGTCCACAAGTGACAGATTGTTCTAGGCAGCCACACACAAATTCTCTTAGTTATCTAATCACATTTTTTCAAGCCTTTATCCAGTTTCTACTCCTACTATGAGTCTGAGAATCTGAGAAATTTGGGAGCACCCTCTCCCCTAGGTGAAAATTATATTTCTGAAACATTTTAGGTTCATACCTATCAGGCAACACAATTTATTAATTCAAGTTAATTTAGTAAGCATGCATTGAGAGCCTGATAACATACTAGGTCTCATGCTAGACATTGGGAATAGAAAGTTCTATGAGACACAGTCCTGGAACTCAAAAGACTCTACCTGTCAGGCTAGTTTGAAGATTCACTGTTATGTGTAGGAACAGCAGCAATATTATGCCTAATAGTCTCAGCCACAGTAACATGATGACATATTCCATTTTTTCGTATGTACCTTATTCTTTTATTTGCCAGCCTCTCCCAAGATCTACCTTGCCCTCAGACTTCCAGTTCAGTTTGCCCAATGCAAAGAACAGTAAGAGATCAGAGGTTGAGTGGAAAGTGAGGTCAGGATAGTCATTCTTGTAGCTCCCCACTACAGGGTCACTGTTGGTTGATGGCATCCTCCAATGGTCAGGTGGCTCTCACCACACAGCTCTCTGTGTCAGGTCTTGGTGGCCACTCCTTCCTCTGCCCCTTTGGGTCTCGGGGAGAGTGGTATCCCTCTGTTACTAACTCTGAGTACTCTGGCATTCATTCCTTATGAATGGCTTGCTGCCTATGACTTTTTTAAATGTTTCTTTTATTCATCTCTCAGATGAATAAAAGACAAATTAATTAACTTATTTAAGCTTTAGTTCCTTCATTTATAAAATAGAGATGAAAAACATCTATCTTATAGGTTTCTTATAAATATCAAATGACTAATGCATGTATGGCATCTTATAATTCCTGGAATAGTAATTTCTAAACATATAAATATTAATCTCTTTCACCTTTGGGATTCTAAGGTTTTTGGAGTCCCCGTGTAGAATCCCTAATAGAGGGTAGGACACAGCTACAAGACTTCTGTAGAGAAACTTTCTTGACATTGCCAATGGCAGTTTCTCTCATTTCTCTTAAATCTTTGGGCTCTTTGTTTGCGTTTCTCTAATGGCTCGGTTGATATTTTGCCTTATATTTCAAACATTATACTTAATATTCAGTGCCTATATTTATGAATACTGATGTTTAAATGACCTTCTACCCCCATTAGATCATGAGTTTCCTAAGGCTATGAATTGATTCTATACACATATATATATCCCCAGTGCCTAGCAGAGTGGATGGTACCTAACAAAGAATTTTTAAGATGACCACATGCCTAAAGAACAAAAAAAGTTGACCACATGTCTGGACGAATGAAATTAATAACAACCCTAAGATGTAGAATGCTATTTCTAATAATAATCTGGATTGGGAGGGAAGATTTAAGGAATGAGGAAACCAGTCAGAAGACTAAATAATATTGTGCAGAGGGGAAGAGAGATGAAAATAAGGAAAGGTCAGAGGTTATGAAAAGGAGGAGAAAACAATAGTTTTGAGAAATGCTTAGGGAGTGATTATGTGAATATAAAGTGTGAGACAGAGCAAATACGTGAAAAGGGACATGGGACTTCACACTTGGACACCTGCAGGTATGGTTTTATTATCAACCAAGTTGGGAATATCAGTGCAAGATGAGGGGTTAGGGTGCTAGGCAAGTGTGGGTTGGAGGAACATATGATTCTCACCTCAGCATATTACGTTTGTGGTGACAGAAATATCCAGTTGAAGATGTTGAGAATATGTGTGTGAAGTTTGAAAGGGAGATGGGAGCTATAGGGAGGTGATCCTCTCTGTTCAAATAGTTCATTTAGCATAATTTCATTCTTCCCCTCTATAAAGACTTTATGTCTGTTTCCACTCTCAACTTTAAACTCCTTGAAGCCAGACACCTTGTCTTCATTGTATCCCCCAGTGCCTAGTATGGAAAATTTCCTCAGTGAATGATCATTGAACTTATGAATGGTTATTGAGCTTTGAGAATCATGGGCCAAGAATATGTATTTGCAGAAATCACAGGAGGAGTGAGATTGTTCACAATGACTGAGGAGAAGACTAGGAAGGAATCTCTCAGGAAGAGGAAGAGAAGTCACATAAAGAAGAAAGAGATAGGAGGCGAGCCAGAAAAGAATGTTCTCTGAATTTCAAAAGATGATTTTAAAAGAGGAGACTATGGGTAGTATTAGTGCCTTTGTGATCAAATAGGATGAGGACTGAACCCATTGATTTTGGCATTTGTAAGTCAGGAAGTCATTGATGACTTGAGCAAGAACAATTATTATGAAGATAACTTTAGTGACTTCAAAATGATGCAAATAAGGAACTACATATAATGAAAATATACCAATCTTGCGTGTAATAGAAATGTAAAAAAATAATAGCTAGAATGACAAACTATATTAAAGGAAGCTTTTAAGAAGTCATAATTAAACATATTCCTAAGTTGAGGGAAGGAGCCAATGAGATTAAAGGAAGGTGAAGATACAAGCAGGGAAGTCTGTAGAGCAGTTTTAAATTTCTATACTATTAGGATTTGTATAAAGTATATCACATTCTTATTCATATCTACTAGCCATTTAATATTTTTCCAGAAACCCTATTTTGGTTAATTTGGGCTCAAATCCACCAAAATATTTGAGCTACTAAATCACAATATCCAGGGTCACGGAGATGTCTTTTCATGTCGTGTTTTTGGATAAAGCCAATCACTCCATAGACTTCAATGAGACTCACTGCTAAAGAAAACATTTCTCACTATGGCATCACCCCTTTTCTTGTTTTTTGAAGCAATAAGAGACTCCCAAGGATATGCTGCCAATGTAATCATCATTGAACCCTGTTTCAACACCATCACAAATAGTGGCTCATGTTATTGCTTACATCACCCAGCAAAAGAGCATGTCCGTTGGGTTTTAAAATTATTAATGTCAGTGATTTTTAATACTATTAGAAATAATATTTTTTTGCACTAGGATCATGACTGACTTCACATAGGTCTCTGCTCCTTCTTAAACCTTATGTTTCACCATTTGCCTGTAAGTTCATTCCACAATATTTTTTAAAGTTTATTTCTTTTGAGAGAGAGGGAGAGAGCAGAAGCTGGAGAAGGGTAGAGGGAGAGGGAGAGAACCTCAGGTAGGCTCCATGCTGTCAGCACAGAGCCTAACATGGGGCTCAATCTCATGACCGTGAGATCATGACCTGAGCCAAAATCAGGAGTCAGACATGTAACTGACTGAGTCACCGAGGCACCCTTATTCCACAATATTTTTAAAGAATTGGCTAATTGTAGCCAATTTTTTTTTAATTTTTTTTTTTTAGCATTTATTTTTGAGACAGAGAGAGAGCATGAACAGGGGAGGGTCAGAGAAAGAGGGAGACACAGAATCTGAAACAGGCTCCAGGCTCTGAGCTGTCAGCACAGAGCCCGATGCTGGGCTCGAACTCATGGACCGCGAGATCATGACCTGAGCCGAAGTCAGACGCTTAACCGACTGAGCCACCCAGGCCCCCCTGTAGCCAATTTTTATACATTGCTAAACTCCTCCAGAATGTGTCTGAAATTTGTTTTTGTAGATAATTAGCTTGAAACAAAAGGACATCTGAATTTTTTGTGATAATGCACAGAATAATATCAGAAGCATACCTAATTCATACTACCATGATAATTATTTTTATAAGTGATTTTGGGTTCCCCTTTTATGACCCAGGACAAGTTAGTAGGGTAAGGTCAAAATATTCTTTGGGATTAAACTAATTGGACTTCTTCCCCATTTCCTTTTCTTCTGGGTAATAGGTTGTTTTCCAACAATATTTTATTTTGTTGACTCAAAAGTAAACCACATTGTTCATTCTGTTTCAAGTTTGGGAAAATAATAAGCATGTACTCTCCCACTCTGAATATTCAGTGACTGTGTCCATTGCTTAATTTTTTTAATTCTGGGGTGCCTGGGTGGCTTAGTTGGTTAAGCCTCCAACTCTTGATTTTGGCTCAGGTCATGATCTCATGGTTCATGGGTTTGAACCTCGCATCAGGCTCCAGGCTGGCAGTGCAGAGCATGATTGGGATTCTCTCTCTCTCTCTCTCTCTCTGCCCCTCCTTTGCTCTCTCTTTTTCTCTCTCAAAATAAATAAACTTAAAAAAATTTTTTTTTAATTCTGAACTGGAATATAAATTCTTCTGGAACAAAAGTACAGTGGGTTTCAGAACTTTTAGCCAACTTAGGATGCCAGAACTGGGCTTTTCATAACCAGTCTGTGCGATACTATCCCTGTTTAATTTTAGATAGTAAACACAATCTAGAACCTTTCCCTCAGCTGCAGAGACCACTGGGCTAGCACAGAACAAAGGTACTTAAAGTAAAATTTCAGTGAACCAGAAATTGAAACCCTTGAAACCATAATCTAATCAACCTGCACTCTTGGTTATGCTTCAGAATAATCAGACCTGTCTTTGCTGCACAAAAGTCTGCTGTTAAATGTCAGTCTTTCTGTCACCAACAGGAAAGTCTACTTTCATGGTGTTTACAAGTCCAGCTTTGGAAAATCTGGTCCTAATCCCAGACGAACTTCCTCTGTGATAATTGCTAACATAACAGTACAACACAGTGATCTTATTAATGGAACCCTTATTTCCATCATATACCCAGCTGCCTCCCTTAGAGGGGCTTCTATTTATGCAGATGCCAGAGGCTCTGCTTCTGGGGATCCAAATCAGTCCATGTGGCTTCCCTCCCCAGATGAAGCAATAAATTATATTCTGGGCCCAAACTCCTCATTCTCCAGTCTGCATTGCACCTGGAAAATATTGAAATAATTTTATTCTGGTGAAACCACTGGATTCTAGAGCTAAAAAACTTACTATGGAGAGAGATAAGGAAGGTTAAGCAAGTCAGCTGGAGGGATCCTTGCATCCCTATCTTAGAAGCAAGTGTTTGCTGTAAACATGAAGAGACAATGAATTGTGATAGAAGAGGTATCCTTGAGAATGTGCTTCCCTTAGCATACTATGTAAACTTTTTTCAGAGCATTAACTGGAGGGAAAGCTGGAGGAAAGTTTTCTTGTCTATGTTTCTCATGACACTGTAAATTTATTGACATAAGAACTGTTATACTTCCTCAATTTCTAACACAACTCCTGGCCAATAGACGGTGTCCACTATATATCTATCTGAAGAATGAATGACTCCTTTAAGGAGAAGTTCAGGACACTAAAATGCTTGATACTTTCTAGACTCCAAGGAAGTTTTCAAATTTAGTATCATTTCTGTATAAAATTCTGGTTCCTGTATAACATCACTAGACCATACGTACAACTCATTAGTGAGTTAGTTTGTACTAGAAATTATACATTTCTAGCTTCGTCATCAGAAGATAATAAAAATAAAACTTCTCGGGGTGCATGAGTGGCTCAGTCAGTTGAACATCTGACTCTTGATTTTGGTTCAGGTCATGATCTCATGGTTCATAGGATCAAGGCCTGAATCCAACTCCATGCTGACAGCATGGAGCCTGCTTGAGATTCTCTCTCCCTCCCTCTCTCTCCACCCCTCCCCGACTTATGCACACTCTCTTTCCCAAAATAAATAAATGGACATTGAAAAAAAATGCATCTTCTCATTCCAGGAAATGCTATTCCAGGTTCAAATATATTCCCATGGGTTGTGACCTACATCTGAAGAAGCTGATAGAAAGAGTAGGACAAGACTGACAGTGATGGTTAATTTTATGTGTCAACTTGAAGGGTATTTGGGGGATGAGATTAACATTTGATTCAGTGGACTTTGAATAAAACACCTTGCTCTTCCTCCATGAGTGGGCCTAATCCAATCATTTGAAGGCCTTCATATACCAAGGACTGACCTCCTCAAAGCAAGAAGGAATTCTGCAGCAGATGGCTTTCAGACTTCAACTGCATCATTGACTCTTTCCTGAATCTGCCAGCCTACCTTGACTTTGGACCTGCCAGACTCCATAATAGCATGAACCAATTCCTTAAAATAAATCTACACACACACACACACACACACACACACTCTACTGGTTCTGGTGCTCTGGAGAGCCCTGACTAATACACTGAACAACAGGCATATTATACAATCTATCATCCAACCACCTTGTAGCCCATCTCCCCATAGACTACTATGCAGAAAGATTCACCAGGCTGTTCTTTGCACAATGCTCTTACTTCTTTATTGATTGTAGAGTAAGATTAAACAGAGAGAGAGTCTTCATATCCATGCCATTTAAACAAAGCAGTGGACTAAGTCAGGAGACCTTGGTCCCAATTACAGCTTTGTCTCATACTGTGATATTTGCCCACCTGTGCCTCAGTTTCTCCTCTACACAAGAAGGGGTGCTCTTAACCTGGAGGCCCTGGCCGGGCCTCAGGACATCTGTGAGCCTCTTACAATTTTATGCAAACACATATGTGCTTATATTTATGAAGATGTTTAGTATCTTTCAATAGTTTCAATAGGCCAGTGACCTGAAAGAAAGCTGCAGTCCTCTAGACTTGTAATGGTCATGGCTCATTGCAGTTCCTAATACTCTTCTATCAGCTGCAGATGATTTGTGGCCTTCCCTGAAAAATGATTTCCATTTAGTGCTTTGGGAGGTCATGAAGACCCTGAGCATTTAAGGATTTTCTGTGTTTTTCTAACCTATGAGTATAAAGAAAGGCAGCCGGGGCGGGGGCATGGGGGGTGAGGTGGAGTGAGGTAGACATTTATTTGAAAGAGATCCATTGTTCCAAATTTCAATAACAAGTTGTAAGGGTGCTAAAAGTTGTGGTTTCTGAGAAAGGGAAACTAGAGATCTGAGGAAAGATAAGATACTTTCTGGTGTATGCCCACTTTCCATTGTTGACACTTTTGTTTGACAATGCACATTTATTGCTCTTACTCTTGAGACATGCTTTACATATCTTTACTTACTCTTAAAAATGAGTCAACTAAAAACGGTAGAAAATTTTGAAAGATTTGTATATTAAAGAAGAATAGTCATAGTATATCAAGTAAAAAAGAGTTAAAGACTAATAGTCAAATGATCACATTTTGAATAAAACACATGTCCATAAGTCTATTTGTGTGCACTATGCCATTGGTACCTCTAACTGTGAAGCTAGGGGAAAAGAGTAATTTGGCTTTCAATCCCTTTTACATTTTTTGAGTTGTTATAACATACACATTTCACTTTCACATTCAAATAACTAAAAATGTAAAACATGAATGCATCTGTTATATATATGTGTGTGTATATTTTAATGCAAATGAAATTAGATTTACATATATGTATTTGTATGAAATATCATATGGAAATATGAACTCTGTGTCATCCAAATAGGCTGACGACTTGTGTGGTGGGTAAAACAAATATGAAGATTTGGAGAAATTGTAGGCATACATTTACAAAGTGCTCTGATGAGAGAAGTAGGGCAGCTGAAAGAAAGATCAGGTTGGAGATGTATTTCTTAGACCTTGTCTCCTGGGCTTGATGCCTTGAAAGGAAAACTTTAGGTCTGGGAATGTGGGGATGCATAACCCAGAGAGACTGCCAAGTCAAGAATGATTGTTCTTGTGGGGTGGAGCCTATGTTGCATAGACACAGCATTATGAAGTTGAGAGACACCTAGGATGACGTTTGTCTGTGACAGCTGGGGGTCGGGGGGGAGTGGGTGGGTGCAGGGAGAGCATAAGAGAGACTTCCAGCTTGAGAGGAGGGGAAGGTTACTGGAGGGGTGATAAACAGGGTGAAACAGGAAGCTGAGGCGGAGAGGACAGTGAAAAACTGTGGCAACCAGAGCTGAGGTGAGCAGTAAGTCCAGGCATGTCATTACTCATGAGGGCAGTTATAGCCTGGTATTTCCACACACTGTAGTAAAGTTGTACTCTGACCATCTGGCCCAGGACTTATCAGGGAGGAATTACTCATGGGCAAGATGATGTTCCCAGAAGCATCATCTTTGAAGAATAAATCCTTAATGGTCTGGGTGACAGCGATGGCAGGAAGTCATTCAAATAGCAGCAAGGGGGATCAAAGAATGTGGCTTGAGGGGGATCTCCCTGCATCCCCAGTATTCCCAGAATTGGTTTTTCTAATCATTGACATTCTTGCACACATTAATGCTCAAAGATATTATCCACAGTCACTGCAATTTCCATTTTATACTATAAATTATGTACGTTTGGATCACTCACTGGAGTTTCCAAACAGAGGACCCAAATTATAACACTTATGTCTAACCTTCTTCCCCATTCATGAGGTTCAAAGCAAAGCAAACACATACCAGAAAGTTGCAGCTTTAGATGGTGTCTCATTTCTAACACTGGTCCAAAGCATCCAGTCATATTAAGTAACTTGGACTTGTTTTCCACCTATGAATGAAAAGCAGGGTTTATTGAAATAAGTTCCAAGATTTGGGGAAAGTCATAATCATCACAAAGCATTCAGAGAGAAATCAGAAGACAATCTCATTCCATCCCAAAGATTTCCAGGCATAACGACAAGGATAATGGCAATCTGTATTAATCTCCTTCTGTAGTAATTTATGAGGGGTATAATTTATAAAGTACTATAGGAGTGTGAATACCAGAGGTGTCTCTTGCCAGTGTGGTCTAGGTATCATCAACTAAAGAAAGTGGAATTGAGATATTTTAGAAAGAAGAGACTAGACTGGCTCATTTTCCTGATGAGAGTTTTAGGAGCACTATCTGTTTTCCATCCTAATTCACTTTTTCAGAGAACCTTCTTCGCTAGAAACAATGCATTTCCTAGTACAAGTCATTTGCCTTAACATTTCATTCTATTTTCCCCAAATGAGAATCATCTCTGAGCCCCACCCCTTTCCCCACAGCTCCTGGCAGCCCCTCACCATAGAAGTGGAGCAAAGGAGAAGGTTGTAACTGACCCCCCTCACGTAGGTCTGGCTCGTGCCAGGGCAATGGGAGCCATCTGTAATAATGATCAGGGATAAAAACCAAGTCTGATGACAATGAAACAAATCAACTAACAGCGATTCTTTCCCCAAATGAATTCCTGAATTTGGTTTTCCATTCCCAGAGGCTTTACTGGCTGTAGAACAGAGAGCCTGATGTGTTTACATTTCTCTCCTACAAGGGAACTTAGCAATCAGGACCAGAGCTGTGGTCTGGGGGAACAGAGTAGGTGGTGAAAGAGCATTCTCAGCAGAACGAAGGTTATCTTTGATCTGCTCCCATGGCCCACCCCTGGGATGACCCCACGTTTAGTACACTGGTCATATTCCCATCACAGAGCCAGTTTGGGGACTGTCAGATATCTTGTGGTAACACTGTAATTTTGTTTCTATAAAACTTGGAGGGAGGGAGTCTTTGGAGAGTCCGAAGATCTCAGTAGATCTAAAACAATCTTGATAGAGAGTGTAGCTCTTAGCTTGGTTCCCAAACATGTTCAGAAGCCTATATTCAGAAATACTCACTTTTTTGTTTCTTTTCCAGTAAACATTCAGTTTTCAACCTCTAAATCTTCTGCAATTTCTAAAAAAGAAGATTCCCCCGCCCCGGCACACACTGGAAAGAGAAAGAGCTCAGCTTTTCCCAGACTAGTGGGTGGTGTCAGCAAGAGAGGAGCTACTGAGGCAGGAGTCAGAGACTGTGGGTGGCTGGGAAGAAGACAGGGTGAAACCAGCCACCCATTACCCCGGGGTCAGATTCAAACAGGAATTTCTCCCCTTTCTCTACTTGGAAATTTTTTTCAAGCGTCGCTTACATTATAAACCTGCCCATTTATCAGAGAATATAAGATTTGTTATGGGAGAAAAAGCCTATGGTCTTATGGCAATGCCATAAAAAAAGAGACCAAAAAACTAAAGTACTGGAAAAGCCCTCTGAGTCCAGCATCTTAATTTTTGCAGACAGAACTCTGAGGCACAGAGAGGGAAGGTGCCCTGCCCAAGGACTCACAAATAGAAGACAGAATTAGATCACAGGTTGTTTCTTTCCAGGTTCCATGCCCTGTCCCTTCTTAGAACCCACTCTAGTGACCCCTAGTGGGTCTCCCCTGTTGTTTCTGCATCCATGTCTCTGGAAGTTTGCCCAGCTTCTCCATGGGGTGATGAGTTGATAGTGGGGTTGCTACAGGAAATGTCACAGGGCTCAGACTTATGAACCCCAAAGGAATTCACTCTTTCCTCTTGGCCATGAAGCACCACTGGACCCTGATCAAGAAGGAAGCAAAAGTCAGGGCACCTGGGCAGCTCATTCTTCTAAGCGGCTGACTCAGGTTCAGGTCATGATCTCAAGGTTTGGGAGTCTAAGTCCCATGTCGGCTCCATGCTGACAGCTCAGAGCCTGGAGCCTGTTTTGGATTCTGTGTCTCCCTCTCTATCTGCTCCTCCCCCGCTCATGCTCTGGTTCTGTCTCTCTCTCTCTCTTTCTCTCAAAAATAAATAAACATTTAAAAATTTTAAGAAGGAAGCAAAAGTCTAGATTAAACAATTTTGTGCCAACCTCTGCTAAAGTTCAATTCTAAGAGGCTCAACAGCAAAAGCAAAGGGGCAAGAGAAGGGGAAGGAAGGAGAAGAAAAAGGGGTGGAAGAGAGAAGGAAGAATGGGAGGGGAGATGAGAAGATGGAGCACAGAGGAGAAAACACAAAGTGAAGGAAAGGATGGAATGGAGGTTACTAAATAAGAAATAGAATTGAGTGTGTCTTTTTTTGTTCTTGGTTCAGGAACTCCAAAGCTGAGAATCATGTGAAATCTGCTGTGTGCTCCAAGGAGCAGAAATGGATTCTGGGTTCACTGTATCTAGGGATCCCATTTGCATCCTGAACAGTCAAGAGGGCCAAGTCCTTGCTATCTGAAGGCTGAGAAGGTGTGGAGAGGGTGTCTTCATGTCTTACCCTTTGACAGACTCTTTTCTGGACACTCCATTGATTCTACTAAGGGTGGTTCCTGGTCCTGACCCAAACCCAATTAAGTACGGGCTTGGAGAAAATGTTGAAGCCATGGATTTTCTTCAG
The DNA here is from genome assembly GCF_023721935.1 of Panthera uncia. Lineage (NCBI taxonomy): Eukaryota > Metazoa > Chordata > Mammalia > Carnivora > Felidae > Panthera > Panthera uncia. The sequence continues at coordinate 47,557 of NW_026057958.1, read as the reverse complement.
CAACTTTTCAGCCAGAAACTCCACCAGGAAGCCTCCAAGCCTCTTAAACAGATGTGTATGTTAATGTCCTTTGTATAGCCAGAAGCTGCCCCTAGCTTTGCTTTGCTGAAGTCTGTGGGTGCCTTTGATCTCCAAATGGCTTCCAGATCCTGTGTGAGTGCTGTGAGTGGCAACATTCAATAGAAATGCCTGTGGCTGCATGGACTGGAATTGCCCTAGAGGCTAAGTAGCTGCTGTTCTCCCTGATTTTTACCACTGTTTACCCTCTGGCTCCAGAATACCCCCTGCTAGTGGGCAGAGATGCCAGCTTGAGACCCTGGCCACCTCTAGATTCTGACACATCTGTGAATGTTGGGCAGACTCCCGGGCAAGGCCCACCATGGATCTATTTGCTTGAGGGTCTGAGAGGACCCCCGGGAAAGCAGACAGATGTGCTTTACCAGAAACAAAGTCCTAGTGTCCAAAGGGGCTGGGTTTATGAGTACAGCTTCATGTCTATAATTTGGATGCTTTCCCTGTGAAGAGGGATTCTACGAATAGTAAAACAAAACTGAAAGGTCTGTTTATACTAAAAACTGCTTTGGTAAGCCTCTGACAAACTATAAAGTACAGGGGAGGGAGGCATTCCTCCCACAGTGAGAACAAAGATAGGAAGGCTGTGTGCAAGATCCCAGTATTAAGGCCCTAATGTTAAGGTCCTAAATACTGGGCCTAAAATTAAAGTCTAATATTATGTGCTGCCTTAACATCTGGCAAAATTGGGAGTATTGCTACCTATGCATTTTGGGTCTAAAGGTCTATTTGGGATTTACTTACTTGGGTCTTTTCCAAGTTCCTGGTAGTTCCACAGTCTGGGGTGACACTATATACATCATTAACTAGATGTTTCATTTGATTAGTCATAAAAAAAAAAGGCATCTGGCTGGCTCAGTCAGTAGAGCATATGATTCTTGATCTCAGAGCTGTAAGTTCGAGCACCATTTTGGGTATAGAGATTACTTAAAAATAAAATATTAAAAGGGGTACCTGGGTGGTTCAGTTGGTTAAGCATCTGACTCTTGGTTTCAGCTCAGATCATGATCACATGGTTTGTGAGTTTGAGCCCTGAGTTGGGCTCTGTGCTGACCATGCAAAGCCTGCTTGGGATTCTTTCTCTCCCTCTCTCTGTCTTTCTCTCTCTCCCCCTTTCTCTCTGCCCCACTCCTGCTCTCTCTCTCTCTCTCAAAATAAATAAATAAACTTTAAATAAAATAAAATAAAATCTTAGAAAAAAAGAATCTGTCTTCATAAAGAAAACTTCTCTCAGGGAATATGAGATTTTGAACACAAAAATTAGTAAAAAATGACTTTAGAAATTCTTAAATAAGCCTCTATATAATATTTATAACAACCACAGGTAGAAAAAAGGTCCACTACAGAAGAACTGGACACAGGTCAATTACCAGATGAGACTTACCCACCTACAAAATTAAGATACAGTTTACTCCTGAAGTAATAGTATTTTTTAAAATTTATTATTTCTTCTGAGAGAGAGAGAGAGCAAGTGGGGAGGGGGTGGTGGAGAGAGAGAGAATACCAAGCAGGCTCTGCAGAGTGCCATAGTGCAGAGTGCAATATAGAACTTGACCCCAAGAACCATGAGATCATGACCTGAGCCAAAGTCGGATGCTTAACCAACTGAGCCATCCAGGCACCCCAGTAATGGAATTTTTAACCAAATTATTCTTAAAATATTGTTTAATGTTTATTTAGTATTTTTGAGAGAGAGAGAGAACGAGATACAGCATAAGCGAGTGGGGGATGGGCAGAGAGAGAGGGAGACCCAGAACCTGAAGCAGGCTCCAGGCTCTGAGTTGTCAGCACAAAGCCTGATGCGGGGCTTGAACTCACGAACTGTGAGACCATGACCTGAGTTCAAGTCAGACGCTTAACCAACTAAGCCACCCAGGCACACCTTAAAATATTTTTTAAAATTTAGTAAACTGAATTGAAAACTTGGTTGTTTTTTAAAATAAAATTATTTATTAAAAAATGACAAAAAATCAAATAAAACGTTTTTGCTGATAATCAGCTATAAGAAATAGACACCCAAGTAGGAAAATGAACAAGAAAAAAATCAAAATGACCAACAAACATGAAAAAAAATCAATTTCATTAGGAATCAAATGAAAGATGAATTTAAACGAAACACCATTTTCCTGCAAGTAAAATGACAAAGTTTACACAAGAGACTATGACATTAGGAAATAAAAATTCAGAGATGAACAAGTTCTGGTTGATAAATAAGATTCTGGGGGTGTGGCCATGGGAATTGGTGGTTGAATTGAGGCGTTCAAGGAACTTAGAATCTGGGCTAACACTTGTCACACTTTTCCACCAAGAAAGAAAAAGCATAATAAATGTGAAGCCTTGGGTGTCTGGAGGCTTAGTCATAAGCAACCTGTCTCTGTTTTGTCTTTAAAACCTCCATATAGTTACATTCTACTTCATACTCTACTTATGCTTATTTTATTTTTAATGTTTATTTATATTTTGAGAGAGAGAAAGAGACAGAGAGCGAGCAGGGGAGGGGCAGAGAGACAGGGACAGAATCTGAAGCAGGCTCCAGGCTCTGTGCTCTGAGCTGTCAGCACAGAGCCTGATGTGGGGCTCGAATCCATGAACAAGATCATGATCTGAGCCAAAGTTGGACACCCAACCAACTGAGCCACCCAGGAGCTCCTACCTGTGCTTATTTTAATGTGTACAACTCCTATCCAAAATCTTCAAATAATATTTGACTCTCTACATATGTTATAATTTTCCCCCCAGCTGCTTTATGTAATGCCTGACACAGAGTGCCTTAGGAAAACATTTAAATAAAAGGTTAGGATATTGGGATCATCCAGGAGGATGGTAGAACATGAGGCAGAGGGAAAGAGATGGAGATAGGTACCCAATCTCAGTGAATGACAGGAGATAGGAAGTTAGTATTTGGAAGCATAAATGAAAGACAAATAATGGTGAAGCTGGATGGTATGAAGGAGCATGAATTTTCACCTAAAAACTCTAGACTCTGAACTTTCATGCTCCTTCCTCTCCTGAAGGTACAAAGGGATACAGAGAGCCTCCATATGGGGAACTGATGCTTTTAAGGCGAATCAGGGATCACTTGAGTTGAGGTTGAGAGAATGTTCAGTAAGGTGTGGTTAATGGAGGAATATGAAATGAGGGCTTAGTGTAAACAATAAATTATTTCTGAGCTGTGTTTAAAACCACATTTCATGACAGCTCATTAGACCAGCTAAGGGCAGAATTACTTATCTTAATAACCAGGTGATTTTGGAGTAAGACTGACATTTCTTTGTGCTTGGTGGGAAAAAGAAAAGGCCCCTTCCCTACCCTGATAGGAAGGGAGTTGAAGGAATACCCATAAGAATACTAAGAAAGTAATCATGGAGTTTCTCCAGCATACAAACAGATGGAAAATCCTAATTCCAAACTCCATGCCAGACAGCATGACTGTAATCATTTTAGGCTAAAAAGTTTTGAAATCAGGTGAAACCAAACACTCACTTTGGATATAAAACATCCCCAAGAACACATGTAGCTTTTATATACATACAACTTCCTAGTTTATCATTCAACATAAACTAGTTGTCTTCATCTTTCCCTCATATTGTGAACTCCTACATTAACTGCCTTTTTGGAAGGATCTCAGACTTACACTGCCCCAAATATATTTGAACATTCTGCCAAGAACTTGATCTTCCAGTACTCCAATCCACACAGATGCACACACACACACACACACACACACACACACACACACTGTGTTCTATGGATTCTGTTTCTCTGGAGAACCCTAATACTTGGGGTGACAAGTGTCCCATTTGCCTTCTCAACCCCTAAGGATGGTTAAGGATCAAGGGCAAAAGATATTTGTTTATCCCCCATTTTGGGAGAGTAGAGGGTAAAAATCAAACATTTGAAAACTTGGGCTCCTTTTGACATATTCTTTTGATTCCATGTCTTAGAATGCATTTTTGGTCTTCTTGAGAAATCTTTTAAATTGCATTTCTTTCTTAGTGCTCCCACACTGTTGCTGAGTGCACAAGGGCAGGGGGTTACCATTCCCTCTTCAAGAGGACAGCAGAGTGAGGCTCAGGGGATAAGGAGCCACTTAGGTCCAGGTGCAAAAATATTCTCACAGCTTAGTTCATGTACATAGAATTATGTATACACAAAGGCAACATAAAATCCTTAAGGCACAAGTTAAAAATAAGATGGCCAGGACATCCTTGTTTTATACCAATGGAAATAATGTAACACATCACAAGTCCTTTTTTGTTGATTAACTAGACTCTTTTGGTATTACCAATACACAGATTTGTGTCATATTAAACTATCAATGAGTTAGCTGCAAAATAATTGGCATGGGTTAGATTGAGGAATACGCCTATGTTCCTGAGATGAACTGAGAGAGCAGACAGAAAACAATTCTGAACAGCAGGAGGAAGCACCAAAGGTAGGTGAGTCTGGAATTTCCCTAGAAAGGGGCCTGCCTAATCCTTTTGCCTTAGGAGAAATGTCACATTGACCTCAGGGCCTGGGAGGAAACAAAGGCCATAGTTAGGAGAGGTGACAAGGGAGAAAACGACCATTTGTTGAATGTCATCTTTGTCCCAGACACTTGTAAGTATATTCAATTTTCATTTTCAGAGCCACCTGAGTGGTTATGAAATATTAACCCTATTTTTCCAGATGGGCATGTAGATACAGAAAGGCAAAGACTCTTATCTAAGATCACACAGTTGGTAAGTGGCATATGTGGGACCCAGACATCTCAATCCCAACTTCCTTTATTTGTCCTAATTTTCGGGGAAGACAGAAGGCCCAACCAGCCTGTCAGTCTATCTCAGGGAGGAAGCCATTGTGTAGGGGTCCTTTATTTGAAGCTATAGTTAACAGTGATATCAAGAGGGCAGAAAGAATGGGGGCACCTGGGTGGCTCAGTTGGTTAAGCGTCCGACTTTAGCTCAGGTCACCATCTCACGGTTTGTGGGTTCAAGCCCCACATCAGGTTCTGCACTGACAGCATGGAGCCCACTTGGGATTCTTTCTCTCCCTCTCTCTCTCTGCTCCTCCCCTGCTTATGCTCTCTCTCTCTCTCTCTCTGTCTCTGTCTCTGTCTCTCTCAAAATAAATAAACTTAAAAAGAAAGAGGGCAGAAAGAATGCAAAGTAAAGGTGGAAGCAAAGATTAAGTGAGGGTTATAGGGCAGGTCTCCAAATCTGAGAATGTTCAGATGTGGAGATAGAAGCCAGGTTAAACATGGGAGTTGAACAAGTGAACTGAGAAATAAAAAGAGACCATGGGCTAAGGAAGGGAACAGCAGGGTGTTCTTGGATGGATGTTTGTAAAGATCCTTTAAGTTGGTTTTCCTATGACCCCTTCTTCATCTTCTAGCATGATGTGTTGCCAAATCAGACATGTTTAAAGTTCCAGAGGTGGGTTATTTTTTTTTATTATTATTATGTACGCATTTCATTAAAGCTCCTATCCCTTTTAGGGTCATGAAAAGATGTACGTTCTCAGGGGTGGGGTTCCAAGGAACTTTATCACTTTGCTACCAGCTTATCTAACAGTATACAGGATCAGATATCGAACAGTAACTATTCAGCTATAAATACCAGTTTCCTGTGTTTGGAAAAGGTAAGGAAATTGTTCATTCATTCTACAAATATTTGTGGAGAATGCAAAAATGGAAAAGGACCATCATGGCAGTTCAGACAAAATGCTAGGGTAGTTCAGAGAAGGAAGCTGGCATTTGAACCTGGAATAAAACCCACCCCAGCTTTTGTGTGCGTGTGTGTGTATATGTGTGTGCGTGTTCAATTTTTTCTTATAGCTCTGACATTTGCACTGATCATACTGTAACATAATTATCCAGTTACTCGTCTGCCTCCCCCTAGTAAACTAAACTCTTCCGAAGAGCAAGGATTGAACTTTGTTTATCACTGATAATCCACAGCTAATGGTAGCATTTATTTAATATTTATTGAATTTTATTGATTTTAAATTAATAATCAGACCCAGAGTTTGGGAATCATGATTCCAATTAGAAAACACAGCCCTAGGATTGGCAAACCACAGTTTGAGACTCTGTATATAAAAAGATAGGGTTTGTGAGAGAGTTTATGTTACCTTTTGGAGCAAAATTTACACTATGGTTTTCTTGAACTTCCTATAGAATTGCAAACAGTGCCACACACGTGAGAAAAACAAAAAAAAAATCTGCTAAGAAAAAATGATTCAACTTACAGCAAAACACAAATCAAATTACTTCAGAAAAGAGTTTCATCATACTCTTGTCTTTTTTTTTCATCATATCCTTCTAATCCCTAACACAGAAAACAGAGGACAAGTGGACTGTATCTACATGAGGTTTCACATTAGCTTTATTTGACAAAGATGCAAGTAATGCATGAACCATCTGCACATGAGAACCAGATACCTCATTTGCATTTGGATTTTTCCCATAGAAATTAACCTTGAAGGCTTGAGAAATTCACTAAATTTATTTTAATTGACAGGCAAACTTAGAATGTTGAGACAAATCATATTCCAGGCATCCCATGCAAAGGTCAGTGTGTCCACATGAAGGGGTATAAACAACGATGATGAAGGGTTAGGCAGTGAAGGCTAAGACTGGAAGAATCTGGAAGATATGGATGCTATATGGACTCAGATATCTGAACAGATAAGCATCCATTTTCAATTAATATGGCTTGAGAATGACTCATGTACTAGTTACTGGAAAAGCGACTTTTGCACATATTATCTCATTCAATATTCACAACAGCCAAAGGGGGAAACTGATGAAATCTCATTCTGCAGATAAGGAATTTCAAGCTCAAAGAAAGGGGCTAAGCTGACTTGACCATGCACCAGTGAAAGAGGACTTCAGCTACTTCCATTTTGACCTCAAACTTTCTAAGTTCTTCTTTTCTGCTTATCTCTTAACTCAGGCAAAAGACTCTGTGATCAAAGCATCCTGTGATGGGAACTGAGACTACTCCTTCAAATAACATGGACTGCCCTGAGCCAGCAAGATCTGGCATGATGGACCCCCAAACAATGATGATATGACCTTTACTGCCCACCTGCATGTACCCACTGACCTTTGTCCCACATTTTGCTTATATAAACTTGGAAGTATTCTCAGCACTTTGGAGACAGTCTTTGAGATGCTAGCCCACTGTCTTCCTGGTGTTGGCCTCACTGAAATAAATTCCTTTCTTGTTTTGCCACCATTCATTACCAAATCCCTTCATTTGGATTTTGTCAGTGGCAAATGTCTGTATCTAGTCTGTTTGGGACCTGTGCCTCGGCTATATCCACAGCTAGGAAGTCTCTGCATCAGGATTCAAGCCGAGGTCTTGTGGCTTCCTGACCAATGGTCTAAAGCTGACAAGGTAGGGGGAAGCAGGCAGGGTCCGTGGTGTCAATAGCAAGACTTCAGAGTCAGTCAACAAGACCAGCCTAAATGGCTAAAAGTCCCAAGTGAAGCTTGTTAAAGGGACTTCTGAAGACAGCAATCTAGGACTAAGAGATATTAAGACTTTGAGACATTTAGGTAAAACCCTAAACAACACTAGCAGAGCAGAGATGCTACCGTTCTTGTAAAGCATTCACGTAGGTTTACCCTCTGGAGTCCTGGTCATTGGTTCAGTGCAAATGGTGAGTCCAGACATACAGAATCTGATCTGAGAGTGAAGAGGCATCAGCCCTCTATGAAAACTCAAATGATCTCTTCTATCCTGCAGTGTTTGCAGATTTATAATGAATACATTTTTGCTGGCTGAAAATGAGCCTGTGCTCCTTTGAGCAGAAGGAGTTAACCCTCTGGGAATGAGTCGTGGAGCTGGGTTGGTTAGGTTATTAGAGAAACAGCATGTTGCTCAAGGAAATGGGGAAGGGGCCCATGTTGTTCAGCACTGGGACTAGGAAGTGGATTATTGTACAATATTCAGTAAGCATTTTCTTTGAAGGAAGCATGCTGTAAATGTGTCAAATGACAGTGATTGGTCTCTGGAGAGAGGAGAGGTGTTATGCTTGAACTGTGTCACTTGAAAAATTGAGGAACAGAAGGCAAGCTTCTACTCTGAATTGCATGGACCCAGAGCAGTTCTGATCCTTACCCTGAGAAGGCTATATCGAGAATATTATTACCTTGCATTTGCGTGTTCTTTGTATGTCTTAAACCACATTCATACACATCATCATTCTTGATCATGCTTGTTACTTGGCAAAGGCAAAGTATGATTATTCTCCCTCCCCCTTCTTTTTAGATAAAAGAACAACACCTCTCTTAGGTAAAAGAACAGAGAGGAGAATGACTTCCCAACAGAACCAACATAAGGTTGTGGGTGCTGCTTGTCCTCACCCTCACCCACTGATCACGTCACACTCAGCGCCAAGCATTGTGCTGAGAACTTCATCAATATTATCTCATTTAATTATCCTCTCAGTTCTATGGTATATGTCCTCTTATGATCTCCATTTGAAAAGAGAAAACCTAGAGGCTTACAGGAAGGAAGTATTTTACTCAGGGGCCCATAAGCAGGAAATGACAAAGCTGGAATTTGAAACCCCACAGACCCATACTCTGAGTTGCTTCCCCTCTTTCCCCTGCCCCTGTGAGGCAGGTGCTAGGACCTTGCCTATTTTATTCATGAAAAAACTGAAGCACAGAGAGCTTAATAATTTGCTCAAGGTTACACATTGAGTAAATGGTGACACCTGCCAAGGAGTCTCTGTTCTGGAGGAATGTCCTGGACGTACAGATAAAACACCAAGAGTATTAATTAAGCAGGGTGGTAAAATGCACGTGTTGTACCCAGGCTAGAGGTGCCTCCCAGGAAATGGCTGAGGGAAGATAGGATAACAGGCAGGCAATAGAGACCAGTGAGTCCCTTTATAAGGGTCACCATAAGCCTTTCTGTGGCCCCAAAGGATGCAGCAACACACTAATGTACAGTAGCTGAAGGAAATCCAACTTTCAGAGAGATGTCGTGACCTAAGAGAATTTGAAGGGAAAGAATGAGAGAGTACAGCTGTAGGATGTCTGGAGGACACATTCAAAGGCACTCTGCTGGAACCACCGGGAATAAGTGCTCACCCAGTTACAGCTGTCATTTCCAGGAAACCCATCCCCCATCCCCCAAAGGTATGTGTGTAATGTTCTCATTTAAACTTGAGTGGCACAAGAAAACAGCTGTCAGTCTTCCCGAGGACATGTGATACATCCTCCACACCTGCAGAGGTGCAGAACTCCATGTGGAGGACCCAGTGCAGGTCACAAGGGACCCATCACAGAGTAAGGAAACATATCCTGTGCTGACGATGCGCTGAGCTCACACTGATGTACATGCTTCATCTTTGCCCTCCTCTTTCAAGGCTATACTTCTCCTGGGGGAACAGGGCATCTTTCCCCGACAAAATGTCCTGAGAGGTGAACACACTGCATGCCTTTTAGGCTGCCGTTTATTTGAAGCTGACTGCCCGTTTATTTGAACAAGAAATACAGTTCTTTTTCCTCTGAACCAATGATGCCAAGGTTTCCCATAATTTGAAATCACTTCATCATTTAATCCACAAAAAAACTTATTTCTCTCCTGATTGATGCCTGATGCCCCTCTTGGCATCATTTAAGGATATGTAGAAAAGAACTACTTCTGTGTATGCTCTAAATCTGAATTCAGAGGAATACCAAAAGTGAAATGGTAGAAAAATGGCAATAATACCACCATATTTTTGCTAATATTTGGCCATACTAATTGAATGGAACTGATTAGACGGAGTCCTCTGAAAAAGGAGATCTGGCCATCCCATCTGAGCTACTAATTAGCTGTATAACCCTGGGCAAGTCACTTAACTTTTCTCAATCAGTGTCCTCACCTATAAAACTGAAGACAGTAATATTAAGTTTACTGTACTATTCTAACTTCTGTACTACTACTTTTACAGTTTGACCCATATCCAGGGCATCTTATCTGAACTTCTCTCATGCCATAATCATTTTACTTTTTTAATTATTAGTGTTTTTATGCATATCATCTCTATTTAGGCCAAAATATCTTAATTGCTTAATAGTATACAGAGGGATTCTCACACATTACATCAATTTATCCTCACAGAAACACTGGTGGATAGGATAGGTAGGTACTATTTCATTTTAGAAACGAGGAAATAAGGCTCAAGAGGTTTCAGTAATTTCCCTAAGCTCACGCAGCAAGAATGTGGTAGGAGGGAAGGCAAATCTGGCACTTCTGATTGATTCAGGCCCTGTTCCCAGGTCAAATCCTGGCTCAATACAAGGGCATAGACTTGCACTAATGCAGGACCGCTACATTATTCTCGAATCCACTTCTCTTTCCACCCTGACTCCCAGGACCAACCACCACTCTTTATGCATAACAGGTTCTCCACACATATTTGCTGAATTCATTCATTCATTCATTCATCCACTCCTTCGTTCCTTCCTTCAATCATTCATTCATTGAATCATTCAACCCTTTGATACTGATGGTGCTAAAACACTATGACGAAAAATACAGACTTGATTAGGGCTATAAGGAACTTATAGCAGGGGAAGGAAGGAAGGGATGGAAAGAAAGAAGGAATTCAGAAGGAAGGAAAAAAAGGGTGAGAAGGAGGGGGGAAAAGGAGGGAAGGAAAGGAAAGCAAACTGGTCATGGATAGATAGTCTTTATTTCTTTTAATGTAGATAAAATACAGGGTTAGGTCCAGCCAGGTCATTCTCCATAGTTCTTGGCCCCAACCTTAGTGTAATATTTTCATCAATATCATAATGATTCCCTAAAGGTGACTTTAGGACTTCACAGGGTTTCTGCACCTGCTGGAGATGAAATGTGATGGGGTGTCTGACCTGCCTGCAGAAGGTCACATGATGGATTGCAGTGAAGTTATGGGAAGCTTGCTAGCTTTGTTTTCTGTTATTTCTCTTCATTGAGATGAGAGCAGTGTTTATTTAGGAATGTTCTCCCTGCCCTTGGCTTAGAAACAAGCCATAAATTTTACAATTCTCATAGAAGATTTCACTTCTTTGTGCCTTTTCTCTTTGACATAAACCCATAGACACTTTCTCTGAAAATGAGCCCTGAGTTATGCATCAGTGGTTCCAAATACATTCCAGTTACATAAGGTTGAACAACAATTCTGAACAATAATTATTTGGCGTGGTCGTTCCATCCCATAACAAGAGAAGGGAAATAACATTTTTGAGCTCCTACCTACGGCAGGTTCCCTCCCCTCCTATGTTTTGTTCACTCCTTTATCCTGTAGGTCCAGGACATAGCAGCCCTCAATGGATAAATGTTACATGAATGTATTAATAAATGTTGTTAGAGCAAAACTGTGACTCTGTTTATTTTACTTAAATTACCCCTGTTAGGAACTAGGAAACCAAGAAATTGATTTCCTACATTTCATGAAAATATTTATAAAATAATAAAATTGAGAATTGAGTTCTCCTTTATGCAGGATGTGTTGAATTCTAATTTAAAAAAAAATTTTCTGCCTTTTGGATGATAGACATTGACAAAAATTTATTTCTTTGAGTTATATTCACCATGGCACACTGGTGAACATTATGTGCCTAACCAGTAGATGGAAAAATAGCAAAGTATACATCTTCCAAGAATTTAGTGCTTGAGGAGAATGAATAACATATTAATTCAAACTATGTTACAGATAAGTTACTCATGCTGTTAATACTTTCTACTACTGCTGGTGTTTAAACCTAAAGCAGTGGCCATAGGCAGTCCTTTGCAATGCCGTATTTTTTACAGTATCCTTCAGAAAAAAATATATTTATTACTATGGGAAATTAGTTACTCTTATTAATGTAAATTGCATGATCAGATCCTTAAACAACCTTGATGAATAAAGGACATAATGGCAAAGCAACACTGAAGGATTTATGCACTATAGTCCATTTTATTCTTTGACTACCTTTGTAAGAAAAAATATACAAAAAAGAAATGTTTTAAAAGATCACAGGGTTCCAGGATCTTTCTGGTCCTGAACCATTCTCCAAATCAGTGTTTATTAATATTTTGAAGAATCAGAAACTCCTGTCAGAGTTAGAAATCCTTTCCCTGGAAGAACACACACAGATAGAAGCTTGCATGTAATCTCACAAGGTTAAATTTGGCGTGAATCTCAGGCATCCAGGTTCTAACCCTTCTTTCCATATAATGGCAACAACAAAAGTGGCTGGATGTTAAAATAGGCAAAAAGACAGAATAATGCCCTCCCTCCACCCACATATGTCCATATCCTAATCTTCAGAAAGTATGAATATGTTAGGTTACATAGCAAAGGAAAATTAAGATTGCAGATGGAATTAAGCTTGGTAAACAGTTCACCTTGAGACAGAGATTACCCGAATTGTCTGGGTGGACCCAGTGTCATTCTAAGCGGAATAGGGATACAGAAGAATGCACGTCAGAGCAACATGATGTGAGAAAGACTAAACCAAACGTTGTCGGTTTTGAGGATAGAAGAGGGCCACAGGCCAAGAGATGCAGGCAGCCTCTGGAAGATGGAAAAGAGAAGGAAGGAGAGCCCCAGAAAGGAATGCATTCTTGCTAACATCTTGATTTTAGCCCATTTGGGACTTCTGACCTCAGAACTAGAAGATAAAAAATTTGTGTTGTTTCAAGCCACTAAGTTTGTGATAATTTGTACAGTAGCAATAGAAAACCAGTACAATATATATCCTCTTTCCATTTAAATATCACCCTTAATCTTCCTTATTACATCAAGCTTGTCAAGCCCTTCTCCCTTAAACCCAAATTTTGTAGTCCAAAATCTGTTCTGACAGGGCTCTGAAGCACATCACCCCCGAGGAGGCCAGCATACCCAGGGACAATCATGTCCTGGTTTTCGTGTCTAGGACTACGGGCTCTGCCCTTAATCGAGTTTAGCCTTTGATGACTCCATCTTGTCCTTTTCTGTGCCCCTTTTGTTATCTCAGACAAATTCTGGAAAGAAGAAAGAGTCTTAGTTATCAGCAGATTATTTCTTGGCACAACTTTTATCCATTCTTTTTATGAGGGTCATCACCCTTCTCCTGGTCACCTTCTGGACACTCCGGAAGGTGTCTGTAGGGCAGAGCCTTTGTCTTGTTTGATCTCTTTCTTCCTCCATCGTGTTGAACTAGTCAACAGATAGGTTTCATTGAATTTGATTTTCAACATTTAGACTCACAGTTTTTCACCTTCTTCCCCTTTCTTTATCATGCACATCTGTTTTGTTCTTCAAGGACTTCAGAGGTGTTTTTTTTTTTTTTTACTCATTTAAGAGCTTTCTTTTTATCACCCCAAAATAATTCCTCACTTACGATATCAAGAAAAAAGATGACAGATACCATGCTTTTAAGTTTCGCCTTTGATATATTTATGCTTCTTTACTTCCTGTTCCCATAAGAATTTTATGAGATTTCATAGGCTTCTGCAAAATGCCTCAGCTTTTGAGAAATGAAAATGAATCAGTGTGTGAAAGAGATTATAGTGGCTTTTGCCTTACATATTACAACCTTAATTGGCCATAAACCATGAAATTTCTACTGTCTGACTTGTCAGCAAGCAAATACAAATTGGTATTACTTAATCTTTTTTTATTATGGGAAAATTGAAAGATTTCAATGCATAAGGCTTTAAAAATATCATATATCCAACTTTATTTCCTTTTTACTTATTTATTTTGAGAGAGAGTGAGAGAGAGGCAAGAAGAGAGGGAGAAAGAGAATTCCAAGCAGGCTCAGCATTTTCAGCATGGAGACTGGTGTGGGGTTTGATCTCACAAACAGTGCGATCATGAACTGAGCCAAAATCAAGAGTTGGATGCTTAACCAATTAAGCCACTCAGATGCTCCCCAACTTTTGTTTCTTTTTTGGACATGCATTTGAAGTATAATCCAAAAAACAATCTCCTTTTTGCTTGCATTGTGGTTCCCTATATTGTTAAATCAATTTTTCATTTCTATACATGTTTAATACAGTTTAATTTTACACATATTAACTTTAATTTTCCTTTCCACATATCACCTTTTAACAAAACTTCTAAATAGCTTATATTCTAACCTGAGCATTGGGTTTTTTTAATGTTTTTTTTTTTTGAGAGAGAAAGAGAGAGAAAACGAGCAGGGGAGGGTCAGAGAGAGAGGGGGACAGAAAATCTGAAGTGAGCTCTTGGTGGACAGCAGAGAGCCATAAGATCATGGCCTGAGCTGAAGTCAGAGAGTTAACAGACTGAGACATCTAGGCACCCCAACCTGAGCATTATTCATATTCAAGTAATTCCTTACTGTCAGCCATGAGCTTCTTTCCTCCCCTTGACCAGCACCAGTCCCCATTACTTTATTAACAAAAATGTCCCTCTTTCTAAAAAATTCTTATTTCTTTTATTATAATTATTTTCAGCTTTTAAAGGCATAGAAAGTCTACAGATACTTTATAATCAAATAGACTACATTAGTCAATATTGACTTCTTGACCACTCTTCTGGGCCAAAGTCTGAGATAAAACAGCAAGCAAACAGACAGAGTCACTGTCCTCATGGAACTTACAGTCTAATGATGCAACACCCAAATCCACTTCTTTCTGTGGAGCAGGGACCAAGGAAAATGAAAATAAAATGCTTAGCCCATAATGGTTGGCACAAATCAGATGTTCAATTAATTTTTACCATGATGACAATGATTATAGGCATTACGACAAATGATGAAGATGAATGTTTCTCACTGTAGAGGCTCTGGCTGCATCCCCAGAGTATTTCAATTACCAGCTCCAAGATGATTTTTGGAATAGTGAAAAGGCTTGTACCCTTCTGCCAGTACCTCCATGAAAGCTTAAACCCCAGAATCAGACGGACATGGTTCAGACCCTGACTCTACTCCTGACTAGCAGTGTGATGTTAGGCGGTTACTCATCTTCAAACTTTATTTTTTCCTCATCTAAAAAATTGTGTATAAGAGTTTTTATCCCAAAGCATTTTTGTGAAAATTAGCCATGAAAATAGCTGCCATACATTCAGCACAAGCTTAGGATCAAATAAGTGCTTAATAAATATTAGCCATAAATGACATCATTATCATTTAATTCCAGATTAAATTCTGAAGACTTGGGGCTTCCAGAATGGGAAACATAACACAAATATTCATTACAGACATAAATGCTTTTATTTGCATGTTTGTTCTGCAGAAGTGCGGGTTGAAAGCAATTTCATGGCTAACAGTATTTCGAAAGATTAATTTGGAGACATTGTTCTGAACAAACTAGGAGCAGTGTAAGAGGCAGGAGAACAGTAAGAAAGCCATGGATATCATAGAGATCTAAAGTTACAATGATCTGGGGGCGCCTGGGTGGCTCAGTAGGTTAAACATGCGACTTCGGCTCAGGTCATGATCTCACGATTGGTGGGTTCGAGCCCCGCGTCCGGCTCTGTGCTGACAGCTCAGATCCTGGAGCCTGTTTCAGATTCTGTGTCTCCCTCTGTCTCTGCCCCTCCCCCACTCATGCTCTGTCTCCGTCTGTCTCAAAAATAAATAAACACTAAAAAAATTTTTTTAAGTTACAACGATCTGTACTGATGAGATCAATACCCTTTTACTCAAATTGGCTTAATTTCACTGGCATATTCAGTGTCTGGTAAGGACTCACTTCCTGGCTCATAGATGGCCGTCTCTTCATGGAAGGGGCAAGAAAGCTCTCTGGGATCTCTTTTATAAGGGCACTAATTCCATTGATGAGGGTTCCACCCTCATGACCCAACTTTCTCCAAAAGGCTCCATTTCCTAACATCTTCATATTGGGAGTTAAGATTTCAATATATGAATATCGGTATACATAAACATGCCTTCTATAGCACTCTATTTTTTATCAATTGTTCTGTCCCTTTTTGCTTGTTCCTTTAAATATTTTGTTCTTCTATTACTTGTGTGGTTCCTATGTCTACTATTATTTAGTTAATTTGATATAGACCTTGGAGCCAAGACAGTCTTTAGGGTAGAAACTGAAATCAAAGTCAAGCACAATATGCAACCAAATCATGAATATGAAGAGGCCAAGCTAAGCAGGAGATTCTAGGTACTAGGAACAGGAACAAGAATCTGACAAACAATAACTTTTTTTCATGGCTGCATTGTCCATTTAACTGAACTAGGATCAGGGAGTGTAATGATTTGCAGTAGGCATGACCTTGTGGAGTTTACAGTCTATGTGTTGGGCAGGCACCAGTCAAATACTTATAAGATCCCACCCAAGGTAAGTCCTACAGAGGTGATGTCCCCAGAACAATGTGAGAAATATTTGACTTGATCAGGGAAGTCATGAAAGATTTCTCTAAGGAAGAGACAATTGAACTAAGATCAGCAGGATGATCATCGACTCAGGCTGAAATAAAGGGAATGTCAAGCCTCAGGGGCAGTCTTCCATGTCTCAGGTGCTTCTTATAAGGCCTGTTTGAAAGAGTGATTGAAGTTGTGTAGGGCCCTAAGATGCTCAACATTCTTACATTTGAACTCTTTTGGCTTTGTCTACTATTCTTCCTGTGGACCTCTACTTTCTGAGTAGTAGGTGAGAACTTATGTCCCTTCCAAATCTTGGTGGGGCTTTGAGTACCAGGATAAGAAACCAGGCTCCATGCATCTAGATCCCATCCCAGCAGTGACCTGTATATCCAGATATTGTCTATACCTGACTTAGCCTTGCCTGGAAGGGACTGAACACATTTCACCTTTGACTTCTCTCTTATATCCAGTCCTCTTATCTCATGCTCCTCTTCTATATTCCTACTTTGACACTTGGAGTAAGCCTCTATTTCCCTAATATCTCTTAGATATTGTTTCTTATAATATTCCCTTTACTCATAAACACTCTCTGGACCATACATTCTAAAGAGTGAGCAGCAAAGACAGAGTCAATTTGAGACAAATGGTCATTGAGATGCATAATCCCGGATGTGCTTTCTGGCAACTAGGCAAGAACAGCAAGCAACCGCTAAATGAAAATAGTTAGTGTTCCTTGTACTGAGGCATTAACAGAGCCTCCCTGTCTTCTTGCTTCAATGTTCACATCTGCAGCTGCCAGTGAATATCCTTGAATGCCTTGCTGAACACGGGAGTAGGGAAGAGTCTCAGGGCTTTGCTTGTTCTCAGGACTTTGCTCCTCTTGCTCTTATTCTTTCCCCATCAGGTTCCAAGCAATCTGAATGGCCCCATCACTATCCTCCCTCTTCCTACATTACAACATCTGTAGCTGGTCACTCTCCCCCTCTGATAACTGAGAGTTGTGTTTTCATGTTCACCACAACCCTGTACTGATAAACTCACTGAACATTACCCTGAAGAAGGAAAAAAGAATGGGACTAACACAGAGAGAGGCAACATGAGCGATCCAAGACTTCTCAGCTACTGAGTAGCAGAGCTGGGATTAGAACTCTGTTCTCCTCACTGGTGACTCTATGCTCTTTCCACTAAGTTATATTTGCTTTTGTTTGAATGTTTTATTTTAACATAGGGTATATTAGCCAAGAAAAGTGTGCTGGATAGCTTCTATTTTCCTGCCTGAGAAGATTCCCCACCCTCTGAGAGACTACAGGCAGCCTCTACATCTGCCCTGTCCTTTGACTTCCCATTGAGTTCAGTCAATAGGGAGCCCTGGCTGGAGGCTAAGGGTGTGGAAATTATGAGATCAGAGTAGTCTCATCCCCACCCCTTCACTGCTGGGCCGGGTTTTAGTCATTGTGCGCCTCCACCCAAGGCTTTGGTTCCTGTTCAGTGTCCTCCTGTGCCTCTCTTTGAGATCAGACAACCACTCTTTCCTCTCAGCCACATCAGATCTAGGGATGGTAATGGTTGCCAGCCTTTGTTAGTTCTTGCATGTCTCCCCATCCCGGGTGGATTTCCCTTAACTCTCCAGCCCTCTTGTGAATTGTCATTTCATTAAATTTTCCTCTATTGCCACACTTGTGGGGACCCTCTATTTCCTTTCAGAACCAGGATTAATAAAGGCTTGTTAAGGAATCTCTGTTTATACCATTCAGCCATAAAGCACCTGTCCTCTGAACCCTTTTGCTCTTCTCAAACTTGCTAGTGGGCATATTTCACATCTTGTAAAGTATGTTTACTGTGTGGGGCTCCTGAGAAACCAGCAGTATCCATAGAAGCCCACTCTCTCCTACTTCAAGATGCCCCATTGAGCCTCCAGATGGGATTTCCACCAACTTCAAGGAGGAAATACCATCCCAATACATGAGGTATGGGATGGGCATTCGTGGACAGGATCTTCACTTCAGTGTAACAGAAAATTGATGGATTAGTAAAGGAAGACCCTTCTAGGACTGTCTTTGGGAAGCTAATGTTGGTCCTGTACCAACAACACAAGCACCATAAAATCCCTTTATGAGAAGTGGTCCTTGGGACTGGACAGAAAATATTTGTTTTCTGTGGCTAACATGGTGAACTGAACTGTAAGGTCTCCTTTAGGGAGGTCCCTGGCATATGGGATTCCCAGGCCCCATCCAACTACCACAGTAAACACCCCTGAAGCGTCCTAAAAAATGTTTCTAATCATTAGTCAGTGGTCTTAGGGAAATCTACCAGAGGATCCTAGCCATAGTAGCTTTGGTATCTTCACCCCACCATCATCCCATGCCCCATCTTTCTTCTCCCCATACTATGTCTAAGCCACTTAGAAACTGTCAGTGACTGTGTCTCCAAGCAACTCAGGGCCCCTCAAAGCACAAGGTCTGGACAATGTCAGTATGCCATGATCATGACGCACTCTTTGAAAAAACCCTGCTATAAGACAATCACTTGGTCTAGCCACTCTTGCCCAGATAAGTCCAATGTTATTGTTATTCTCTGCAAAATTCTTTTAACTTCCCAAGCTTTTCCAAGTCCTCTGTTTCCTTAGATCCACCTTGAAAATCTATACTGTTGGTAGGACAACCTCTGTTATCCTGTTTTCACAGAGACATGAGGGAACAGAGATTATGATTTCAGTCCTCAGAGCTAACTGTCGGCAGGACTGGGATTCGAAATTAGGTCTTCTCATGTTCCATGCCTTCCCATTCCCTCCCTTCCACTCTATTAAGCTTCATCTCATGACGTTTGTATGCACAGCCTATCAATGTGCTTGCTGAAAGTGCTCTGAAACACTATTTCAATGGTGTTCTTATTCTTATTAGTGTTACAGGACATTCCAAATCGATTATTCACCCAAAAGATTTGTATTCTTCAAGTTAAAAATTTTATTTATAAAGCACTTTACCATTGAAAGTATAAAAATGTTGTGGTTATAGTTTCAAAGCAACTCCAAAACCCTAACATAATAGAGGAAGCAGTACCGACAATAGCACTGAACCCTGAATTCTACTACCATCTTCCTCCCTCACCTAGAGTACAAAGTTCTGCACAGCTCCAGTGAGCTTGGAGCTTCCCAGAGGGACGTCGGTTCTCTAAGATTAAGTGCCTGCATGCCATAATCCAGCATGGGGGCCAAACAACAGCCTTTCCAAGGACTAGTTTCTGCTAAGTTGAATATCATAAGTGGGTTACTAGCCGCCCTATGTCAGAAACCCTCCCACTCGCAAAGCTGTGCATATCATGTGTCCTGGCATTAAATGAACAGGGAAGAAAAAAGCCTCATTGCTGTCGATGGTATTCCCCTTCTGTGGTGGTGCAGAGGGAACTAAATGTTGGCAGAGCTAGAACCTCCTCTTGTGATGTTCATCAAGTGTGAAGGATATACGTATGAGCTGTGAGAGCAAAGAAAGAGGTTGTTCCTATTTAGCACCCTTTATTTTTTTTAATGTTTATTTCTGAAATAGAGGGGGAGAGAGAGAGAGAGAGAGAGAGAGAAAGGAAGAGGAGCAGAGAGAGAGTCAGAGGATCTGAAGCAGACTCTGCACTGACAACAGAGAACCCAGTACAGGGCTCGAATTCACAAGGCTTAAACTCATGAACCATGATGAGATCATGACCTGAGCTGAAGTCGGATGCTCAACTGACTGAGCCACCCAGGTACCCTTAGCATCCTTTATTTTTTTCATTTCACTATATTCACCATTAGTTAAGTGAAATTCAGGCTCCACATAGTCCCCACTGTCCACGACCCACAGGGGATATCAGCTAAACCTCTCTCCACATCAACACTAAAACAGAAGAACAACTCTTGAATATTCTATGACCATTAATGATATACCCAGCACTGTCCTTGGACCTGAAATACACATAAATGAGGACCAGTCTCTGTCCTTGAAGAATGTCTTTTCAAGATGGGGCATCAGATAGCAAAATAGAATAAAGAAAAAAGAATTGTTATTTTTTCACTAAATCTTCCTTCCAAGTTTGTTATCTGGAAACCCATCTTTTCTTTCTTTCTTTCTTTCTTTCTTTCTTTCTTTCTTTCTTCTGAGTACCTTGATTGATTTGCTTGAGCAGAAGTGGACACAGATTTGAGTTGGAGAAAAAGAGGCTAAAGGACCAAACATAAGATGGAGAAAATAAATCACATTTCTTAGGGCTAGTCCTAGAGGGCAAAAGTAATGAGGACACAACAGAGGAAGGCAGGGAGTGAGCCACTAGTTGGATTGGTGTTGTGCCTGGGGAATAGGACAGCTATGGAAGCATCTCCAGAGTGAAGTGGCTGAGGCTGATGGAACAGAGATGTCTAATGTTCATTTTTTAATTGTTTGTCTTGCCGCTATGTAAATTCCCTCCACTCTTCCTTCCAGGAAAATGCACTCTGTACAAATTGCCTGTGGTAAGGGTGGATTTTGTAAATACAGAGGAAAAGCCTGCATTTCCCGTCTGGGCTGAGATGGTGCAGAACCCACACACACTGCAGGGCACACGCAGGATGGTGACAACCCACAAGCCAAAGACAAGGTCACGTGAGCCCACTACCAAGCATAGAATTGGAAGTTCAGGAAGACTGCTTAAGTTCATATGGGGGAAAGTGACTTTCGTCATATGTGCTGCTTTGAAAAACATGAAGTGAAATGGTAAAAGTACTTTGGTGGAGGTTAGGGAAAGAGATTATAAGATTGGATAGAGAAAGTAAAGGAACAAGAGGTGGGGTACCAGGGTTGAGAGGGCTTTACAGAGAAGGGGAAATTTTAAGCAGTGTTTGAGAAAAGAATAGCAAGGATTTCACCAGATCAGGAAGGAAGGGAGGGTGGGAGATAGGAAGAAGGAAGGGTATATGAGGTAGGGTTAATGGTGTATGCCAGGGTTTCCCCACTTTGGCAGTATTGACATTTCGGGCATTTTGGATGGTTCTTTATCATAGGGGAAAATTCTGTGAATTGTAGGATATTTAGCTGCATTCCTGGCCTCTCCTCACTAAATACCAGTATTTACTTGCCAATACTACCCCCTCCCAGCTGTGACAAACAAAAATGTCTCCAGACATTACCAAAAATCCCCTGGAAGTCAAGGCACGTGGCATGTTTAAGGGGATGAAGTTTCAGGAGACTGAAGCACAGTATTCATAGACATTAGTACATAAGTTAAGACAAAAATAAGGTTGGTCAGTAATTTGTGGTCAGGTGGTAGAAAGGGATCCAGTGCTTGCAATGGATTAGACATTGTTCTCTATGCCATGGAAATTCAGATGGGAATTTTAAGCATAAATGGCACAGTACAACCTAAATTCCAAAAAGATAACCGAAGCAATATTGATAATGACTTGGAAGGGCAGAACCTGGGGTCAGGAAATTCAATTAGATAGTTGATACGTTCAGTTAGAAAACAAATACATCTACCCTGCTTCCTTGTAGTTCTGTCTGTAGACTAGCCTGTGACTCTTATCCTAAGGACTTCTACTTAGGACCAGCCAAACATGCCTGGCCTTGACTCAGCCCTAGTAGCTTGTTCTTCTGAAGGCTGAGAACACCTGCAGCTCTGCCCCCCCCCCTTATTTTAGCAACAATTCTTGAAGCAGCCAGAAGCCTACACCCAGAAGCCCTTTCAACTGTTTGTTGTGTTGTTGCTAACGGAGCCTGAGGTCTAAAAGAGGTTCCCAGGGCGTGTTGACTAGCTATCTCCTACCCAGGGAGTCAGGGACACGGCGTGCATAGGGGCTGCTCGGCTTAAGCACCGTGAACAGAACTGGTGGTTATTTAAAGCCTCTAACAGTAGTGTCAATGTCGCTTTGGCATTTTTTTAAAGATACTTTCAGGGGCCAGGAGTGATGGCTGGCCGATTCTTCCACTTAGCCTTGCTAATTTGGGATTTGGGCTGCACTCAATAAACAGCTGCTGTAACATTTCCAGATTCCTAGGCAAAAATGGGGGTGATTTAGGGAACCTGCTTTTGGACTGCTCAGGGTTTGGGTAGCTGAGTTTTCTCCTTTGGGAATAAGACCCCCTGCAAAGTAGGTTCAGGAATTCTATCACGTCTGAGACAAATAAAATGTCCTCGATTATGAAGAATACATATATTCAAAAGATACATATTGAATATTTACTGTGGTCTAAGCAATGAAGAGAGCTTTCTAAAACTTCCATCCAGGTAGAGTTTACAAAGACAATCACCTCCAAATATGGTACCCCAAGGAAGCCATTTGTTCATTTACTCATTTAGTTACTTAATAAGCTTTATGTAGGGTACATTCTCTGCGCAAGCACAATAGTCCTAGGTATACAATGAAGAGGGTCTACATTCCTTGACCTAGAGAAACTTATACACTGGCTTGATAAACCAAAGACACCAAAGAACTATTATACAATGAGATACTGGTATAATAGATCTGTCCCTCAATTATAATAAATAAGAACATACAGAAGAAGTTCCTAAACTGTCCTTGGGAATCAAAGACAGCTTTCCAGAACATGATTTGCTCACAGGGAGCTGAGACCATGTCTGTTTTTATTTACCACTATACTCTCGGCACTTAGCACAGTACCTTGCACACAGCAGGCACTCAAATATTTGTTAAACTAATGAATTAATCAGGTAGTGATTATGCTAACATTTAGAGGCTCCATATGGTCTTGGCACCAAGAAACACAAGATACCCAGCCTAGAGTCCTTCTGAATCTTCTAGTGGCCATGAGTACCAGCAGGGGTAACTTTAAAAGTGCCAAGACCCCCAATTTTTCTAATATGCTCAGAGTACAGTAAGCTGCCAAGATATTCATGTGAATTCTTGCCTTTGAAATAATTCTTTAAGGCAATATGTTTCTCATCTTGAGGTTATTGTAAGACAAAGGAACATTTTCCTTGATTAGCTTGTCCTTCAGAAATGGAGCATGGAAAACAAGCATGTAACTCCTCAAAGCTCTGGAAAATATGAGATGGGACTCAACAGCCTGGGCATTATTCCCTTTGGCTTGGCTCCATCAGAACCCTCAAGGTCCTTTGTAGCAAAACTCTGCTCAAAGTATAAGATACTTCATATCCTAATCCTTGTCATGGAGAAAGCTCTAATGTAGCAAAACTACGTAGTACTGGGAATTAAGAGGGTATGGGGATTTTTCCCTGTTTTTAATGTTTATTTTGCGGGGGGGAGAGAGAGAGAACAACACGAGTGGGTGAGGGGCAGAGAGAGTGGGAGACACAGAATCGGAAGCAGGCTCCAGGCTCTGAGCTGTCAGTACAGAGCCTGATGAGGGACTCAAACTCATGAACCACGAGGTCATGACCTAAGCTGAAGTCAGATGCTTAACCAATTGAGCCACACAGGGACCCCAAGGGATTCTCCTTTTAAACACAGACTAGTCTCTCTTCCTCTTTGACTTCAGCTCCCTTCTCTACCTTGCCTCAACATCACAGTTTCAGTGAGTATCACATGAGATTAGGCTGTGAATGCTTTGTAGGAGGCCACATGCTATAGAAATATCCAACCCAACAAATGTTTACTGAGTGCTACACTGGACAATTTGAGGAACAACAGTGACAAGAACTAGAGCCCACTGTCAATGAGCTTACTAGCTATTGAAGACATACATGAAAACAGATATCTATAATACCTAGCAGAGTGGGATAATTCCATAATTCTGAAAGATCATCTTAAGGGGTGCCTGGGTGGCTCAGTCAGTTAAGTGTCCAGCTCCCGGTTTTGGCTCAGGTCATGATCTCATGGTTTGTGAGATCGACCTCCACATCTGGTTCTGCACTGCCAGTGCAGAGCCTGCTTGGTATTCTCTCTCCCTCTCTCTCTGCTCCTTCCCACGTCTCCCTCTCTCTCTCTCACTCTCACTCTCAAAATAAATAAACTTTTAAAAAAATTTTAGGGAGCCTGGGTGGCTGTTTGCTGAGTGTCCAACTCTGGCTTATGATCTTGCAGTTTGTGGGTTTGAGCCCCACATCAGGCTCTGTGATGACAGCTCAGAGCCTGGACCCTGCTTTGGATTCTGTGTCTCCCTCTCTGCCCTCCCTCACGCACACTCTGTGTCTCTCTCAAAAATAAACATTAAAAAAATAAAATTAAAATTAAAATATTTTAAAAATTAAATCTTGAATGAGACTGATAAAGTCCTAAATGGATTAGATTCAAAATAATTTGTTAGTTTTCTATTGCTGCATAACTAATTACCACAAATTTAGTGACTTAATTAAATAGCCATTACTCATTTCACAATTTTTGTAGGTCAGAAGTCTGGGCATAGTATAGTTAGGTTCTCCACTCAGGGTCTTACAGGCTAAACTGGAAGCATTGACTAGGCTATGCCTCATTTGGAGTTCATGGTCCTCTAGCTTATGTGATTATTAGCAGAATTCAGTTCCTTGCTCCTTGCTCACTGTCAATGAGGGTTTCTCTCAACTATTAAAGGCTGTTCTTACGTTGAAAAAAAAAAAAATTAAAATTGGGGCGCCTGGGTGGCACAGTCGGTTAAGTGTCCGACTTCAGCCAGGTCACGATCTCGCGGTCCGTGAGTTCGAGCCCCGCGTCAGGCTCTGGGCTGATGGCTCGGAGCCTGGAGCCTGTTTCCGATTCTGTGTCTCCCTCTCTCTCTGCCCCTCCCCCGTTCATGCTCTGTCTCTCTCTGTCCCAAAAATAAATAAAAAACGTTGAAAAAAAAAATTAAAGGCTGTTCTTAGGTCCTAGAAGTCACTCTCAGGTCCTTGCTGCTTGACCTTCTCCATCTTCAAAGCCAGCAACAGCAACAACAACAACAAAAACAAAAACAAATAAACAAACAAACAAAACCAGAAACCTTCCCACATGTTGGGTTTCCTTCTTCAAGAAGAACCCAGTCTCTTTTTAGGTCTTATCTGATTAGATCAGTTCCACTAAGGATAATCTTCCTTTCTTGAAGTTAAGTGTGCCATGTAACACCATAACAAGAGTGACTACCCGATCATATTCACAAACCTTACCCATGCTCAAGGGGAGGAGATGATACAGGAAGTATACACCAAGGGGGAAGAACACTGCTTCACACATAGCTCCTCTTCCAGGTCTCCCAAAGCCTTAGGAGCCCTGCTTTCTGTCACTAACACTACAGGAATGTGTATCTGGCAGGCTTCAAGGGTCCTAACTCTGCTACCCAGCCAAGCCTCTATCTGTCCTTTCTGGTGGTCTGGCTGTCACTGGGTCATGGGAGCGACCCAGGGGTATACAGAGGGTTTAATTGTGCCAGCTGTTCTAGTGCTTTGTATACATTGTCTCATTAGCCACCTTCCCCCCCTCCACCCCAGAAACCTGTATAGTACACATTGTTCAGGTGTTTTTATGATTGAAAACTGAGGTTTAGTCCTCAAAACCATACAGCTAGGGAGACAGGAGCCAGGATTTAAACCTAGTTGTCTGTCTTCATGTCCATTCTTTCTCCATTGCACAACACTGGAAACTTGCCATGACCAAAACACCTGAGCACCCCACCCATGCTTTTGTCCCATGATGCTATGCACATTCTGCAAATACTTCATTCAGAACACTCCTGGGGTGCATACACATCCATTAGAAGAATGGGAGCTTACATGTCCCAGATATTCAAAGATAGTCTCAATATCAAATAGACGGTCCTGATGTCAGCTCATGTCTTTGATGTTGGTTCTGAACATTTCTTTACCCCATTAAGAATTCAGAGACCATGAACAGAAAATAGAAGAAAATTCTCATTTCTCTTTGGAGACTTATAGAATTTATCTTCCAGGAAGAGTATTTATATCCAATGCATAGAAAAGTGTCATTAATGTTGTCTAATCAGTATGTGCAGAATTTCTGGGCTACCCCATTTCTAAGAGAAGAGAGTGCTTTCTGCAAGCTGCAGGAACTCTCTATGTTGCTGTTCAGTTCACACATACACAAGGATTTGATTATGATAAATCCTTCCTTGCTTTATTGACATATTTTTTCTGCTTGTCATTATCTGCAAACTTCAGGAATTGAAATACTTCATAAAGAAATATAGAGCTCTTCTCTAGATAACCTAATATCAGTGTGGTTCCTTAATGTTATCCAGAGAGGGTTATTTTACCTGGTGCTTTCCAACCTTTTCCTCAATCTTTTTCACATCATGAAAAGCACAGAAAAGATGTGTAAAGCACAATGCATAATTAGATGAGGTTGCCCACAGTTAGAAGCCTCTGACTTCTCTGGGTCTCTGACAACTCTCAGACCATTTCATGCCCTGAGAACCAAAGGAGATAGGATGTCCACATACCTATACCCCATTTGACACCCATAGTGGTGGGAAGCTCTTCTTGACTGAATAGAGTACTTAATTACTAATTGAGTAATGTCAGGCATTCAGTTTAATAACTATTTCCTGAGTGATCATTACACGTCAAGTACTAAGTCTAAGTGCTAGGAATACAGAGGTGAATAAAAGAATTCCATCCTCAAATAACTCAAGTCTAGTGTATGAAAACATACACTTTATCATTAGGATAGAAAATCACTTGCATCTTTTGGGCAGATCCAATTGGTTGACAATGGCCACCTTGAGTACTAGCTGAGAAGGATTCTGAGACGTCCACATGCAAAAGGGAGAAAAGTGTGATCACTTAACCATACTTGCCATGTGGGGAAACAGCAAAATCAGCAGAAGCATGCAAGCCACCTTCTTGCTAACACTGTTCTTTTAATAGCATATACTGCAGTTGAAGGCCATTATAGGTTCTACTTTCAATTGTGACATATTATTCATACGACTGTGTTTTTATTATCCTCCCTAGTAATTACCATTGTGTTTAGTAATCAACAGCACTGATTTACGCAAGTTACTTTCAAGTCAATCACTCCAGCACTTAAAAACAATGGCTTTGAATGGAGTTATTTCCTGGGAGAATGTTAAATGTTTCCGAGTTCAGATAGCCAAGGAAAGGCGGCTCCCTGTATGTAAGGGAAGAGAATGAAAAGTTTTCTGGCAGCTGGACCAAGATAAAGTGTTCAAATAAGTGCCATAGTGGCTTGGGAGTGAATGGGAGTAACTCACTGTTTCCTGCCTAAATTTGTACTGTTGGATGCATTCAGCTGCCTCACGCAGCATGCTTTTAATTACTGATATAAATCCTGATAGAGTTCTCAAGGGATGAGAAATAACCTTTAGCCATTCTGTCTGGAAACAATAGAACTGCAAAGGAAAGGTAGCCAGTGCAAGTGATTCCAAGGAAACTCCTCTATGTCCCATTTACTGTCGAAGCCTCACAACACTGAGCTAGTTGCCTATGGATCTGGGTTTCAATCCAAGAATTTGAACTTATAACAGCAGACTCTAAAATCCCATGTTTCAGCAGACTAAACCTGAACCTAAAGCCTGGGAAGTGGTGGAGGGATGGGATGAACTCATTGGTGGACAGTGCCATGGTTTTATACTGTAACTGAAGGAGGGAAAGTGGAAGAAAACTGCCCCTTACCTAAGGCATATGCTGTACCAGGTGCTTTAGATATTATTATAAATGTAAAGGAAGTAATTTTTAAATACCGATAAGTGGCTTTGAAAGTGCTCACAAACAGGATCCAGGAAAGGGGAACAGTACCTCTTGCCCATGGTTGTGGCATAAGAACCTAAAAGGCAGCTCTCAGACGCACACTGCAACAAGAAACTCAAGTCAGAAACAGATCACCTAAAATTTAGACACCAATCCAAACAGGGTGAGGTGAAAAAAGAAAGCTCAGGTTTGCAGATAAAAATGGCAGGGACCTATGAGAGTCCATGCCAGATCTTTCTACCTCTCCTCATTCCAGACATGCCTAGAATCCCAGCCAAGATGAGAGGTGGCCTGCCTATCCCCATAGGGATACCCAATAGGTATTGGGTCCTGCTAATTTAAAACTTTTTTGATGAGGGGCGCGTGGGTGGCTCAGTTAAGCGTCCAACTTCAGCTCGGGTCATGATCTCACTGCTCATGGGTTCAAGCCCCATGTCAGGCTCTGTGCTGACAGCTCAGAGCCTGGAGCCTGCTTCAGATTCTCTGTCTCCCATGCTCTCTCTCTCTCTCTCAAAAATAAAAATAAATAAAAAGTAAATAAAAATTAAAAAAATAAAAGCTTTTCAATGAAGCTGTAACTTTAAGGGGAATGATGAAGTGAATGAACAAATATGTTTGTTTCATGAGCAAGGTCAAACTCACTTTCCCATTGCATTTGACCTGGGGTGGTTGAAATTTATTCTATTGAAAACATTTGTAGATATTGAGTTTTCTTCCCAATGGGCTAATGTTTCAAAAATAAAAACAACCACAAAAAGGGAAAACCAATTTCAGAAGAAAAAGGAGTATGTGGGAAAAAGACCCTGAGTGCTATAGTATTTCTTTGGGGTTGATCCTCCTCTGCTTTAGCCAAAACTCAAAG
Organism: Panthera uncia; assembly: GCF_023721935.1. Taxonomy (NCBI): domain Eukaryota; kingdom Metazoa; phylum Chordata; class Mammalia; order Carnivora; family Felidae; genus Panthera; species Panthera uncia. The sequence goes on along the minus strand of NW_026057958.1, from coordinate 18,737 downwards.
TTGTCTTTCATTTTACATGGGACTAGCACAGCAAGTTCACTCCCCATCTATCATCAGTTCCAGAGAGACATCTGTTTATGAAAAGAGTTTGTTAACTGGATGTAATTGGATTATCTTGAGAAACATGGTAACATCAACTTGGGAACTCTCTGTTCATTTATATAATCTGTGATATGAATTACGATAAACAGAAACTCTACATTGTCAACAAAGAATTGAACTATTTCCCCACCTTTGAAAATAAAATAAAGACATCCCTTTCCTTAAGTGTAGAAATGTATAGGATACAAACACCTTTTAAAATTCCATCATATGTAATCCTAGGCATGATGCCACAATAAAAATTAAGTAACCTGGGGCTCAGTCAGGGTAAATGACTATTCAAGGTCACTCAAAGCTAGAAATTTTTATCCAGTTCTTTGTATCCCAAATCTGGAAGGTTTTTTTCACCACACCAGAGAAATCTGCAGAAGAATCTACAATCCTGCCCTCCACTTCCCTGGAAACACAAACAATGAATGACGTTGGTATCATTGCTATTTGTTATTTATGCTAAACAGAGTGGAACTCCAGACCTTCCACTGAAAATTAAACACCAGTTGAAGAGCCATTCTCCATTTAACTGAGAGCAGAAAGAGAAAACACTGATTTGGCTTACAGCTGTAGGGATTCGCAAACCATAAAGCAGAGAGGTCTGTGCATATTCAGTGCTGAGTGCATGGAGTTTTGAAGGATGGGTGGCAACTGAATTCACAGAATGAGACATCTCATTCCATCCACAGAATGGAACACATTTGTTCTTGAGATCTGGAGGACTTACATAGTTACTTCCACAGATACTGGCAGGGGCAATTTAGATTCTTTCAATTATTAGAGTAATTCTGGTGCAGCAAACTTTTTCCATAAAGGAAAATGACCACGCAGTCATTTCTTTCTTTCTTTTCTCCTTCCTTTCTTTCCTCCTTCCTTTCTTTCTTCCTTTTCTTCCTTCCTCTCTCTCTCCCTCCTTCACTTCTTTTCTCCCTTCTTCCTTTCCTTTCCCTCTCCCTCCCTTCCTTTCTCCCCTTCTTTCTTCCTCTTTCCCTCTTTCTCTCTTTCTCCCTTTCCCCTCCCTCTCTCCCCCTCCCCCTCTTCCCTCTCCACTTTCTCTCCTCCCTCTCCTTCTCCTCCCTCCCTCCTCCCTCTCTCCCCTTCTCCCTCCCCTCTTTATTTTCCATTCTTTTTAACATAAAAATATAAAAGACATTCTTAAAGTGGCTCTGGGTCCAATTTGGCCCTCAAGCCACAGTTAGCTCACTGCTGCTCCAGACCTCTCTCTACTCCGTGCCCTACCACTCCCTCCTTTCCTTAGTTCTCTTATTTTTGCCACCTGCCACATTTTCTCACATTTTCCTCAATGGCAACAAATTTTGAAATCTAGGAGTGGCAGGATGTTTAGGGATGCCAAATATCATGCATGGGCAAGTTAAATAGAATTGGGTGGTTGAATTAATTATTTATTGCTATGAAGCAAACTACCCAAAAGTTTGTGACTTAAGAACAAACACTTATCATTATCATCCCTATGGGTCAAGGATTCACGCCTGGATTAGCTGAGCAGTTCTGGCTCAGAGTCTCCCAGGAGACTGCTGTCAAAATATGGAGCAGCTTGACAAGCAGATCCTAAAACTTATGTGAACATGCAAAACATCTAGACTAGACAAAACAATTTTTTAAAAAGCAAGATTGTAAGAATTTCATGTCCCAATTTCAAAATATACTGTAAAGCAATAGTTATCAAGATCAGTGTGGCACCATGTCAGAAATAAGTACTGACAATTACAGCCAATTGATCTTTAACAGAGGTGTAAGCAATTCACTGGGAAAAGGGCAGGTTTGTTCATGAAATGACATTAAGAAAATTGAACACAGACCCTCACTTCACACAATACCCAAATGTCAAAACAGATCATAGACTTAATGTAAGAGCTGAAACAACAAAACATTTGGAGGAAAATGTAGAAGAAAATTCTCAAGACCTCAAGTTAACCAAAGATTTTAAAAAAAATTTTAAGTTTAGGGGTTGAGCGTCCAACTTTGGCTCAGGTCATGATCTCATGATCTGTGAGTTTGAGCCCCATGTTGGGCTCTCTGCTGACAGCTCAGATCCTGGAGGCTGCTTCAGATTCTGTGTCTCCTTCTCTCTCTTCCCGTCCCCAGCTCATGCTCTCCCTCTCAAAAATAAACAAACATTAAAAATAATAATAATATTTTTTAAGTGTGCTTATTTTTGAGTGGAGGGAGGAGACAGAGAATCCCAAGCAGACTCCATGCTGTCAGCACAGAGCCCAATGTGGGGCTCAAACTCATGAACACTGAGATCATGACCTGAGCTGAAATCAAGAGTTACACACTTAACCAACTGAGCCACGCAGGTACTCCAAGCAAGATTTTTATATATATGACACTTAAAGTACAGTTCTCAAACAGGGGAGAAGAAAGGGTAAATTGTCCATCATCAAAATTCAAAACTTTGGTCCTTTGAAAGACAATCTAAATGAAAAGCCAAGCAAAAGACTGAGGGAAAATATTTGCAAAGCACTAATCTGTTAAAGGACTTGCATCCAGAATTTTAAGAACACTTAGAACTTAATAAGACAAACCACCCAATAATAAAATGGATCAAAAGATATGAACAGACATTTTACAAAAGAAGATATACAAATGGCTGATAAGCACAGGAGAAGATGCTCAACATCAATCATCAAAGAAATGCAAATTAAAGCCACAATAGGATGCTATTTCTCACCCACCAAAATTGGTGGAGGAGCAGGAACACTCATATTGCTGGTGGCAACATAAAACAGTGCAGCCGCTGAGGAAAAGTTTGGCAGTCCTTCAAAAAGATAAACACAGAGTGATCATACTTAATTCCACTGCCAAATGGATACCCAAGAGAATTGAAAACATATGTATACACAAAGACTTGCATGTGAATATTCATAGCAGCTTTATTCAGAACAGCCCCAAACTGGAAACAAGCCAAACACCCATCAACTAATAAAACAAAAATGTGGCGCATCAGTATAATGGAATGCTATTCAACCAAGAAAAGGAACAAACTACGAATTCATGCTACAACGTGGATGAATCTCCAAAACATGCTAAATGAAAAACCAGGCACAAGGTACCATATACTAAGATCCCATTTCTATGAAATGCCCAGAAAAGGTAAATTCATAGAGGCAGAAAATAGATTTGTTAGTTGTCCAAATCTGGAAGTGGGAAGGGGGATTAACTGTAAATGATCATAAAAGATGTTATTGGGGCGATAAAAGTGTTCCTAAATTGATAAGTGTTGATGGTTCCATCACTAAGTTACTAAAAATCAATGAACTGTACACCTGAAATGGTCCAATTTCCTGGTGTATACTCAAATGATGTTATGATTGGGCAAGGCTTCAGTCATTGCAAAGCTTGAATGAGACTGGAGGATGCACTTTCAAGAAGGCTTCCTTGCATGGCTGGCAAATTGGAGCTGGACGTTGGTGAGAGGTTTCAGTACTTCACACAGAAGCCTCTTCAGGTTTCCTGAACATTAGTTACAATAGCCAAGACATGGAAACAACCCAAGTGTCAGTGAAGGATGAAAGGATAAAGAAGCTGTGGGATGTATACAGCATGGAATATTATTCAGCCACAAAAAAATGAGGAAATCCTGCCATTTCCAACAACTTGGGTGGAACTTAGACATTATGCTAAGTAAAATAGATCAGACAAACAAAGAAATGCTTTTTTGTCTTTTTATGTAGAATCTCAAAACTTATAGAAAAAGAGTTCAGGCTTGTGGTTATCAGAGGCAGAGAGTAGGGGTGGGGGAATTAGAGGAAGGTGGCCAAAAGGTACAAACTTTCAATTGTAAGATAAATAATACTAAATATTTCAATATATACTTGAAACATAGTATTTTAATTCTAAAATAAATAATGTAATGTACCACATGATAATTACAGCACTGCTGTGTGACATACGGGAAATTTAAGAGAGTAAATCCTGGGAGTTCTCATCACAAGAAATTTTTTTCTATTTTCTTTTCTCCTTTCTCTCCTTTTTATCATATCTATATGAGAAGGAAGATGTTAGCTGAATCCACCATAGTAATCACAAAATATATAAATCAATGCTGTGTGGTTTAAACTTATACTGTGAATGTATGTCCATTATTTTTCAATAAATTATAAGTATTATAATAGCTCTTTATAGCATTTTACCAAAAGTAGCCAAGAGAAATCAGGCAGTATCTTCAACACTCTGCCTGTAACTCTCCTTAGCTGGATCACCCAGTTCATAAAGCATGTTCCCTACTTTTCACATTAACACAAGTGACAGTGTTGCTAAACCTTCTACCACTAAAGAATAAGCACCCCTTTCTTCCAATAGCATTTCTTCATTTTCTTTTTCTTCCTCCAGCCAGCCCCCTTGACAGCCATCAGATTTCTATTAATAGTCTCTTCAAAGCTCATGAGGCTTTCCCCAAACCTTCTGTGAGGTTCCAGCTTCCATTCACTACCTGGTTACATACCACTCTGATGTTTCAGATTTTTGTTTTGGTAACACCCTATTTTCTTTCTTTTTTGTTTTTAACTTTTTATGTATCAATTTAATTTTATTTTATTTAAGTATAATTTATTGTCAAATTGGCTTCCATACAACACCCAGGGCTCATCCCAACAAGTGCCCTCCTTCATACCCATCACCCACTTTCCCCTCTCCCCCACCCCCCATCAACCCTCAGTTTGTTCTCTGTATTTTTTTTTAAAAAATTAATGTTTATTTATTTTTGAGAGAGAGAGAGAGAGACAACTTGCAAGTGGGGAGGTGCAGAGAGAGAGGGAGACACAGAATCCGAAGCAGGCTCTAGGCTCTGAGCTGTCAGCACAGAGCCCGACACGGGGCTCGAACTCACGGACGGTGAGATCATGACCTGAGCTGAAGTCGGATGCTTAATGAACTGAGCCACCCAGGCGCCCCTATTCTCTGTACTTAAGAGTCTCTTATGGTTTGGGGTGCCTGGGTGGCTCAGTCAGTTGAGCATACGACTTCGGCTCAGGTCATGATCTCGCAGTTTGTGAGTTCAAGCCCTACATCAGGCTCTGTGCTGACAGCTCTGAGCCTGGAGCCTGCTTCAGATTCTGTGTCTCCCTCTCTCTGCCTCTTCGCTGCTCATGCTCTGTCTCTCTCTGTCTCTCAAAGATGAATAAACGTTTTAAAAAATTTAAAAAAAAAGTCTCTTATGGCTTGCCTCCCTCCCTCTCTGTTTGTAACTTCCTCCCCCCCTCCCTTCTCTTCCCCCATGGTCTTCTGTTAAGTTTCTCAAGATACACATGTGAGTGAAAACATATGGTATCTGTCTTTCTCTGCCTGACTTATTTCACTTAGCATAACACTGTCCAATTCCATCCACATTGCTGCAAAGGGCAGGATTTCACTCTTTCTCATTGCCAAGTAGTATTCCATTGTATATATAAACCACATTTTCTTTATCCATTCATCAGTTGATGAACATTTAGGCTCTTTCCATAATTTGGCTATTGTTGAAAATGCTGCTATAAACATTGGGGTACATGTGCCCCTATGCATCAGCACTCCTGTATCCCTTGGGTAAATTCCTAGCAGTGCTCTTGTTGGGTCATATGGTAGTTTTATTTTTAATTTTTTGAGGAACCTCCAGGTAACACCCTATTTTCAAGTATCACTTCTAGCTTGGTTATCTACAACTGCATAAAAAATTACTCAAAAACGTTATGGGTAGGAACAACCAAGAAATATTCTCTCACCATTTTGGAGGGCCAGGAATCTGCAAGCAGTTTACCTGGGTAGCTCTGACTCAGGAGCTCTCTGAGGTTGTGGTCAAGATGTCAGCAGAGTCTGAACCATCCAAAGGCTTGACTGAGCTGGAGAATCCATTTCCAAAGGGACTCGTTCAATGAGTACCATGTTGGTGATGGCTCAGTTCTTCCACTCACAGGCCTCTCCCTGGGACTGCTTGAGTGTCCTCATGACAGAGCATCTGGCGCTCTCAGGAGTGAGTTAAGAGATACAGAGAAAGCCAGAGAGAAGCTATCCTTTTTATGACCTATCTTTAGAAGCCACAGAGCATCACTTCTGCTAAATTCTATTCATTAGATAGGCATCTGGAGTTTACTTTTAAGGGGATAAATGCCAAATTTATAGACATATATTAAAACCATGACAGTGGTCAAACTAAAAAATACAGAATTATCAAAAATAAGACCCAATGAGACTAATTTTCTTGAGTAACTTTCTCATAAACCTACTCTGCCAAAATTACATCCCAGTGTATTCTGATCAATGACAGTATCACTGAAAGGAGCATAGAGCCTTCCCTGACCCACAAACAAGGGGCTACAGTAAAAAAGACAAAACTTTTATGTTTGTGTTACTTAAAAGCAATGTTCTTTGTTCTAGATGTTTATTTTGTGGTCTCATCTGTAGAAACTAATCCTGAAAATTAAATGTTTTTATTTTTTTAAGCTAAATGTTTTTAAAGTGAATAAACTCAGTGCATATGGTCACTGTTAAAATGGTTTAAAACAGACTAGATTATTTGTTCATTTGTGTACCTTTTGTCTTTTCCCTGCTAGAATGTTAGCTTCACAAAGTCAGGCACATTTACTGAATCATAATGACGAGGGTTGTGGTAAAGACTAAAGAATGCATGTAAAGCCCTCACAGTTGACCCTGGGCATTGCTTAACTAAATACGCAATTGAATTCACCTATAGCCAACAGGAGTAGCTGGTCAATTTGAACTTTTGAATGGACTCTTATTAGGTGTGAATTTTTGAAAACTTTTTTATTTATTATTTTAAAAATAATTTTACATTTTTTCCTAAAATCTTATAATTGACTTTATTCAAAAGTTTTCCAACAACACACCTAATAAGAGCCCATGCAAAAGTTTAAATCTGCTGAGACTCCTATTAGCTATAGGTGAACTCAATTTTATATTTAGTTAAGCAATGGAAGGAAAAAGAAGATAGAAAGGGAGGCAAACCACAAGAAACTCTTAAATACAGAGAACAAACTGAAGGTTACTGAAGGGGTGATGGTGGGGGATGGGTTAAATGGGTGACAGGCATTATGGAGGGCATTTTTCAAGATGAGCACTGGGTGTCATATGTAAGAGATGAATCACTGGGTTATACTTCTAAAACCAAGACCACACTGTATGTTAACTAACTTAAATTTAAATTAAAAAATTTTTAAAGATAAAAAGTGAACAAACCAGAGCAGGGTCTGTGGGGCCCACTTTCAGTAACAAGGTTCTATACTATCCACTCTTTTCCCACTCCACTTTTCACACCCCAGGATCCCACACAAACCTTTCTGCCCTGAATTAATTCATAAAAATAGACCTCTTGAGAAAGTTTACCCCACCAAGTCATCTACATACCTGAACATTTCTGCATAGAATTAGTTAATATAACTGGAGTGCCTACTAACTACTAGATACTTCACATATAATACCTCATATTACTTGCACAACCTTCACTATTACAAGTCTCACTTCATGGGAGGACTGAGGTTCAGGTATTAAATAATTTATGAAGTCTCTTGGCTAGCAAGTGGATCTTGAACCTCAGAAGTTTGCCTAAAAATTCATGCATAATCACTACCAGGTATTTATCCAAGGGATACAGGTGTGCTGTTTCCTAGGGACACATGCACCCCATTGTTTATAGCAGCACTATCAACAATAGCCAAAGTATGGAAAGAGACCAAATGTCCATCAATGGATGAATGGATAAAGAAGAAGATGCAGTATACATATACATTGGAGTATACATCTTGTTGTGATGCACAGTATAATTCACTGCATGTGCCACAGTACAGTGTGTCTTCTGTTTGTTATCTCTTAGTTGAAAGTGTTGTTCCCTCCATCTAATAGGCAAAAAACCTGAGGTGAAGTTGTTTGCCCAAGATCTATAGCTAATGCCATTGTTTAATAGAAGATTGATGAGATTAATTTTATGTGTTAGACCTTTCTAAGGCCTGATACATACCAAACTATGTGATAAAAGATTTCCATTATAGATATTATTTTTTGGGTTTTTTAGATAATATTTTTCTTAAAAACAATGAAATCTTCCCTTGAAAATGGAACCAGGTTTGATTAGAATCAGAAGGTCTGGGTTTGAATCCTAGCTTTGTGCTTTTCTACCAGTGTGACATTAATGGATACCTTAACCAAATTGAACTTGAGCTACTCCATCTGAAAAGTAGTGTCACCTTTATCTTAAGGCTGTTTAAAAAAATTTTTTTTTAATGTTTATTTATTTTTGAGAGAGAGACAGAGTGCAAGCAGAGGAGGGGCAGAGAGAGAGAGGTAGACACAGAATCCGAAGCAGGCTCCAGGCTCTGAGTGGTTAGCACAGAGCCCGATGTGGGGCTTGAACTCATGAACTGCGAGATCATGACCTGAGGTGAAGTCGGACACCCAACCAACTGAGCCACCCAAGTGCCCCATCTTAAGGCTGTTTTAAAGCTTACACAAAGCAGTAAGTTTGTGTATGTCTGTCATAATGCTTGGTACATAAAAGGCACTTATTTGTTAAAACCTAATCCTTGTTCATGCATTTATTGGGATACATTTCTTACTGACTGCCATGATCCCTCTTCCATCCTCCTTAACCAACTTACAATGGCCTAACATAACATCTTTCCTTATATCTTTTTTTTTTTTTTTAATTTGAAAAGGAGATGGGCCTCTCCTCCCTTCAGTAGTCAGGCCAGGACAAAAATCCCTGGCCCAGATGTGATGGTCTCCAAACAAAAAAAAGCATAATCACACAAATAATATATAATTGGGAGACAAAGTGGAGTAGGGACAGTCTCAAAAGCAGACTTCCTGGATAAACTCTGCCATGTGTCAGCTGTGTGGCCTTGGAAAGATGTTAAAACCCTGTGGTTCAGATGCTTTATCTCTAAGATGTAGGTAATAATCACACATATCTCATAAGTTTGTTAGAAGAATTAAATGAGATCTATACCACATTAAGTGCTTAGCCTAGTTATCGACAAATCCAATAAATGTGGCTTTTCTTTGGTCCCTGAAAGTGGAAGCAGACACAACTGTAGCTTGCTCGGCCTGCCTCTGTGTGATGTGACTCTATAAGGGCTCTGAGCAGCCATGGAAGCTAGCTGCTGCTCCCTCACTGTCTGGATTAGCCATAGTAAGCAGCGCTTTTGTCCTGCAGATCAGAAATGAGAGAGTCTTAGTCTACTCTGTGGATTTCTTCAGGGTCATCTGGAAGGAATTTGTTCTTATCTCAAAAGAAACACTAAACAGTTCCCCAGAGGGAAGAAAAACACAGGTGGGTTTCTGGTTAAACATGGCGGATTCAATACATATTTCCACCCCTTCTCAAAATTCCAATGAAATGATAGGAAGTGGCGGGAAGTGGAAATTCACAAAGACAGAGAAAATAGAAGAGAAGACAGTAGATTTTAGAATGTTAATATTTTTGAAGGTGAAAAAGATAATTGCATGGTTACAGCCCAAAGACCATTATGGGAAGTCCAAAGGGAGCAAGCAGATTTGGGGGCATGGAGTTCCAAAAAGGCTCAGGAATTTGAGATCCCAGATACCTCTGAGAGTAGAGTTGCAGGAAAAAACTACAAAGAAGACGGATTGATGGTCTGTACACTAAAGGAGCGGTCAATTCCGCCATCTCCTTCCTTCTGAGCAAATAGAGCTCTCCCACCTCCACCTCAGACTCCAACTCAGACTCTCAACATGGGAGACTCCATGTCTTGGCAGTGAATAACAAAGGCTTTGAACTGGAGAAGCCAGGTGCAGACAGGAGCAAGGTGAGTTATTATAATGAAAACAAGGCTATTAAAATAAATGTTTACATTCTGAATGGTAAGACTCTTAGCTTCCAGACTTCTGTCAGATGGTCTTCTACTCCCTAGACAGGATTTGGAAATTTCTTCCCCATGGAAGTGGGCTGGCCCCAGGGGGTTGGGGGGACTACAGATACTGTCATTTCATTTGATGAAAAAGCTGGCTCAAGCCTGATCACCAATGATGTTTTAATGTTCAACAAACTCTCTGCACCCAGAGTTCCCTGTCAGTGTCTAAGTGCTTTACTTAGCTAAAGAATGCCAGGTATTTGAGGAAAGTCCCTAACATGAAACGCAGAGATGAAAACCAATAAACTGAAGAAGAAGAAGAAGAAGAAGAAGAAGAAAAGGAAGAAGGAGAAGAATAGGAGAAAAGGGGAGCTTGCATAGAGAAGAAAATGGAAACTAACAAACTATAATTCTATCCTCAGAAGATAAAAAATATCATTATCCACAGAGCAAGAATGGATGAATTTAAAGAAGAGTCCAGGGAAATAGACCAATATGATTTAAAAAAAAATTGTTTTCATTAAAGGTCAATTGAAGGGCTGGAATATAAAGTTGAAGATACCTTCAAAATCTAGGGGGAAAAGTCAAAAAAGGAAATATAAGAGAAATACATGAATATTAGGGGAACAAATATAATATCAAATTAAAGATGTCTAAAAACTCCTTGCTGTTCTTTCATTGAGAGGTAGAATCTAAATCCCCTCCTTTTGAATAGAACTGGTTTTGGTGACTTGCTTGACCAATAGAACGTGGTAGACATGATGTTCTGGGACTCCCAAGCCTAGGTCATAAGACACCTCGCAACTTCTCTCCAGTAATGCTACTCTGGAACTCAGCCACCATGCTCTGAGGAAGCTCAAGCAGCTGTGGGGAGTCCCATGTGGGAAGATACCAAGACTCCCATCAACAACCACCACCAACTTACCAGCCCTGTAACTGGGCCATTTGGAAGTAGTTACTGTAATCTCATTAGAGATGTCCTAGTGATGTCACATAAAGCAGCGATGAAGCTATCCTCCACCAAGTCCTGCCTGAATTACAGATTTGTGAGGAAAACAAATGATTGCTGTTGTTTTAAGCTGCTTAGTTTTTAGATGACTTGTTATATATCAATAGATAAATGGAACAAGGGCCAACATTTGACCAATAAGAATTTTAGAAAGAGAGATGAAGAGATGAAGAAAAAAAAAAGGAAACAATAGAAAGAAAGAAACTTGCAAAATAATAATAGAAGGAAAATTCCTATAAATGAGTCTCTAGATTTAAACCAAAAGAAAAGCAAAATACTGAGTGCCCAACACAGTGCATTTAAAAATACCTATTCCTAGATACATCATCACAATATTTCAGAATACTAGAGATAAAGAGAAAATCCTAAGACTTTCCAAAGATAAGGAAAAAGGGGGTGGGGAAGTGAAGCCACATATAAATGTAGGAATCAGTGCTCTTAACAACAGGACTGGAAGTTAGAAGGCAATGAAGCTATGCTTCAAAGCCATTGAAAAAAATTCTATTCTCAGAATTCTATTCTCAGTCAAATTATGAATCAAGTATGAGGCCAGAATAAATACATTTTTTTTACATGCAAGTTCTCAAAGATTTATTCTGCCAGAGGAGAGTAAGCCAAGAATAAAGACATCCTGGGCTCTGGGATATAAGGATCCCACACACACAGCAAGGTGAAGGGCAATCCCCCTCTGCCAGCTGAGCATCTCAACGCAGCTTGGAGAACGGAGGACTCCAGAGAGATGGAGATGGAATCCATAAGTTCTCTGGTGTTTAACCATACTGAAAGGCGTTTGTAGTTCTGGAAATGATTTAGGTTTCCAGGAGTGGTAAAATAAATGAAAAATTATGCAAAAATAAAGTGTGCAAGAAGCCATCAATTGTAATAAAAGCAAAAGTTATGGAGAAAGGAAATGCAAACACTGTATTCTACGGGCTCAGCTGTGATAATGTTGACATGACCATACTAATATAAACACAGATTATTAATCTAACCTTGTGAGAGTGTCATGGGATCATACCGTAAGGATGGGGGAAGGAGAGTATGTGTCAGGAGAAGGGGTGGGTGACTATTGAAGAGCGCTGAATCGTCTTCTGCCATGGTAAGAAAGTGTTAGCCAGTATCTTAAATTGAAAAACCAAGAGACAACAGCCTAAGCATATTATTTGAATATAAGGCAACATATATACACTTAGGGCTATCTGACATGTACCAGTCTTTGCTGAGAGAGGATTTGTGCAGGGAGAGCAAGGTCCAGACCAGGAGGACAAGTGGGATGTACAGGGCTCACAATTTAAGTGTACCTCCTGGACAGTGAGTGCCTCCTGAATTTCGTGCCCTTGACATCTCATTTGCCTCACCCTCGTCCCAGCCTTAGGGGACAGTACTAGACACCATAAGGATGGTAAAAATGATAAGGGAATGTAAGCAGAGGGAAGGGGCCTTGGGGATGTGTATTTTACCTCCTAATGGATGTGTTCAGTTGAACAAGAGACCGATAAATCAAATCTGAACCAATCAGTAGACTTTTGCAAGGTGGAGAAAAGAAAGACATTCATTCTAGGTTCAGTAAACAAATGCAAAGGAATAAAGGCAGGTGTGTGAAGTTAGAGGAAATTAACCTAACTGTGTGAAGGAGAGAAAACACACAGGATTTAATAAGACCTTATTACAGATCATATATTCCAAAACACTGGGCTAGATTCTTAACACATGGTTAAATTTTTGAAAAAGAATTAGAGTTCAAGAAATGAATTTAAGAACATTCTATAGTTGATTGCCTTTCTCTCCAGAGACTCAAAACAAATCTAGAGGCTTCACTTTGTAAGCATTAGCCCATAGCAAGGCTTGGGACACTTGCATTTAGATGGGAATAGAAGATGCTTCCCTTCTGGGCTCCTGGGAGGCTCAGTCAGTTAAGTATCCGACCTTTGATTTCAGCTCAGGTCATGATCTCATGGTTCATGAGTTTGAGCCCCACATCCTGTCAGCAGAGAGCCTGCTTGGGATTCTCTCACTCTTCCTTTCTCTCTGTCCCTCCCCACTCGTGCTCTCTCTCTCTCTCAAAATAAATAAAATAAACACTTTTTTTAAAAAAGATGCTTCCATTCATAATTGATTTAATGTGAGTTTTATGAGTTTTCGCAGTGGGGCTGAGTGGGCAGAAGCCTGCTGAGGAGAGTTTGGTCCCTTAACCCCAGGAAAGCATAAGCTGTTAGGTGCCATGGGGTTCTCCCATCTCCAAAGCCAGGTTCTCTTGTGTCCCTGGGAAATAAATCAGGAAGTTTAAGCAGGAGAGGCCCAGAATTTGTGGTGACTGAGATATCACTGGGAAAGCAAACAAACATTTATCCCAAGATCCTCTAAAGAAATGGTAGACAATGTTTTGTTTGCCTATTGACTGGCTTAGCATAATATTTTCTCAATCTTGGTCTTGTATCAATTTCTGACAGTACAATTGAAGGCTAATGCAAGAGTACATTGTCTACAGGGCCAGCCAAGGAAATTGGGAGCTTGGTCAGTGGCTGTAAATATCCTCTTGGTATTTCAATTTGTTTACTCTGAAGTGCTCTCTCAGGGGCCGAGAGGGTTCTGGGACACACTGGCACCAGGTTTGCAATGGGAAAGATCAGTTGCTGAGATAAGGGTTGGGGTCCGCCTTGAGACGTGCCATGAAAAAAAAGATCTGATTTAGCCATTAAATCCCTCAAAAGGGTGGTGAGTGTGACTATAACAATGGGGTATTCAGAAGAACACTTGGTAGGCAGGAAGGGGATGTTCAAACACAAATGCAACAGAGGCTTAGGGGACTGATTTGTCACTCCCTCTTCTTCCATGGTCACTGATCACTGATTGAACTTCAGTCAGATGATTATAGAAGTAGCCTCCTACTTTCGTGACCCAAGAGATGATGGAAACCAAACACTAAAGCCAGAGGACAGCAAAATCTGCTGAGGATTTGTCCCCATTGAAAATAGTCCTCGTACACATGATTCACTGTGGGTGGTCCTGGCTGAACTCAGGGGGAATGCACTCATTGATCCTTCTTGTTTTTAAGTATCCTCATGGACTTAACTACTCCAGGAGCAAGATTGTTGGCAAAAAGAAAAAAGGAGAGAGGGAGAGAGAGAAGGAGAGAGAAAGAATGCATGGAAAGAAAGAATGAAAGGAAAGAAAGAGAAGAAAGAAAGAAAGAAAGATCAGAAATCTACAGAAAAAAAAAATATGTGCACCAACATGTAGAAGGAGGAAGAATCCTGAAAAACATTCATCAAGATTTGCACAGGGTACCAGAAGTACTCAAATGTATCTCTAGTAGGTGGTCCACTAAAAAGCCTAAGAGATACTCTGAACCTGAAACTAACTAGCTACACACACACACACACACACACACACACACACTTAAAGGGATTCTTCGGTGTCTGCAATTCTTCAGTCTGAAATCTCTTGTTTGTATTTAGTGTGGAGTGTTTTCCCTAAAGGATATCCTGTTTGAGATTACTATTGGCCTTTTCCTCTTAACATCCTTAAAGAAACACCCAGAAAAACTAAATAAACTCCCACCCCTCCAATAGCATGCCAAGTAATTTGTCTACGGGAGGTCAGGGAAAGAGTTACATGAACCAAGGTGCATTCTCATCTTCTCCTGCAGGTTCCTGCTACAACCCAGAATCCCTGCCAGTTTCCCAAAAGGAGAAGGAATCTTGATCCCATTACTGACATCACAAAAGGAGGCAGCGTGGCATTGGAGTCACCCAGTCTGAGACCAATTCCTGCCTTAGCAACTGAGTGGCCTCAAGTAAATCTATGCTTCAGTTTCCTTGCCTGTAAAATGAGGATAAACATTTATCTTATAGGGCCATAGGGAGAATCAAATGAGCAAATACATATAAAAGCACTCTATAGTTTATAGTAAACTTTAACGCACATTATTATTATTATGCATATTTCTCCCATCAACATAAAGATATATTAACTTCATAGAATTAATTAACAATTGAAAAAATAAAATGATTTATAAAATTAATTTTATTGTTCAGCTCAGCAATAAATAGTATATTCTCTATACACTAAAAAAATAAATAATTTACTACTGTCAGATTTAAAATATCAAATTTTTTAACCAGTGTTTCTATTACCTCCTTTTTTAGCAACCACTCTAAAGTGGTATAATACCAAGTGCTCTGAACACCATGTGGGAAGTGGAAGTTAAGAATGATAGAGACAAATTCTATGGAACCCAGTAAGTTACACTATTAGTTACACTATTCTACCTCCCTCATGACTGTTAATCCTAACTTCTCATTCTGTCTCACTCGTTAGGCTGGACTTCCAAAGCAGCTCACCTGGATTACTACAGTAACCTTTCTCTTTTCTATGTCATCTGATTTATATAGTTTATTTTCACTAGAGCAAAGTTGGGTATGTGTATTGTCTACCACCTCATTCTCTTCACCATTCCTCCTGATATCTATCACCATTCCTTCCTTCGCACCTTTCACTTTCCCGAATCATGCTATCTCTGAGGTTTTTCCTGAAATGGACCATCAAAACCCCTTCTCACCTTTACTTCTCTGGTCTTAGCTCACATTTGCCTTCCCTTGGGAAGCATTTCCAATAATCCTTTGCCATCCATCTGCTCCCAGCCCCTGAAAGATGCACATCCTATGTGATTAATAAAAGTCTATGGAGATCCAGAGATTGCATTAATAAGTATTTACCCAAAGGATACAAAAATACAGATTCGAAGGGATACATGCCTCCTGATTTTTATAACAATATTATCAACAATAGCCCAACTATGAAATGTTTGAAGCAAATGTTTGTTGATTGATAAATGGATAAAGATGTGATTGGGGCACCTCAGTCATTTAAGCGTCTGATTCTTGATCTTGGCTCAGATCATGACCTCACAGTTTGGGAGATTGAGTCCCACATCAGGCTCTATGCTGACAGCATGGAGCCTGTTTCAGATTCTCTCTCTCCCTCTCTCTCTGCCCCTGCCCCACTCATGCTCTCTCTCTCTCTCTCTCTCTCTCTCTCAAAATAAACAAATAAATAAATAAGCTTAAAAAAAAAGATAATCATGTGAGTTTGGTGCCTTTAATCTCCCTTTTACAGATGAATAAACTGAAACTTGGAGAGTTTAGTTAACTTTCCAAGATCCCATAATTCCTTAATGACAAAGCCAGGACCTGAACTCAGATCCCTCCAGGTTCTTTCATCCATGCTTCTCCAAGTGGTGGATGTGTAATGTCACAGTTTAAGTGGTGTGTGGGTTACACAAAGCAAAAATGTGTACGTATGGCATGTTTTCCTGGGGCCATTTTACTTAAAGATCTTTGGGAAAATACCATATTCATAGTCAAACCCCACAAAATTAAATACTTAATTTGTAAAAGTGTTTAAGATGAGGGGAGTCATAAAATGTTTCCAGATTTAGAGCTAGTTGCTTTGAACTCGACCTCCAGGCTTCCAGGTTCTACACTCTCACACTCTGGGGTCATCAGAGCCACTATATGGAAACATTTGAGAAGTTCTGGACTATTGTCAAGAAAGCAGCAAATGCATGCCAAGACTGAGAAGGAGGCTGATGACACATCGTCCTCCAGACTGTGGGACCGCTGCAGACGAGGCCCCAGCTGTGCTACACGTGGTCCAGGGAGGGAGCACAAAACAGCAGGAGCTCATCTGGGCACTTAGTGGCTTACACTTATCCAAGAAGACATTTCCAAGCCCTGAACATAGGACATCTCCCCTTCCCGACTAAGCAGAAGACTCCGGCTCCAGGGATGTGCAGTCTTGCCAAGGAGACTGAACAAAGCTGATGGTGTCTGGATCATGAGGAATGAGAACATAGAGAAGGAAAGTGTGAGATGTCACTTTTCAAGCTGAATTCAGATGTCCAGTTAGCAAATGATCTTCTGCTGGACTTCCTCCTCAATTTAGATTTCATTGGGCACTTAATCTTTGAACAAAGTCACAAAATTGTCAAGCAAACCTAAGGCTTTAATTCACAACTAAAAGGCATATGCCATATTTAGTCTACAATATTTTTTCATATTTTAGCATCTCTCAAATTGCTATGTCTCTCTCTAAAAATAAGATTATGTGTCATAATCTAATGGGCCGTAGAATTTTTTTTCTTCTTGTCACATTAAATAATAATGAATTTTACTCTCAATGGCTTCTTGGAGTCCAATAATGTACTGAGCTTTTATAACTGGGTTTCCATGTAAGCACTGTTCATGTATGTACGTTTAATGAGTTTTAAACACTATCAGCTGTTGAAATTTGTCTTCTTATGAAATGCTCAAATGGAGCAGTATAGGCAAAAGAAATAAAAGGAACTGTTCTGGTTGACGCAGGAATAGAGCCCCTTTCACATACAAGGTTTCCATCGAATATCCCCTGACTCCCCTTCTTGAGTCAACTCCATAGCATATGGCAGATCAAGTAGGCAATAAGTGGAAGAAAGCATAAATGAGTGTTAGAATTGATCTTACTATTTCCACATATACCTGCAACTAAAATGTCAAGAACAGGGAGTTCCTGTGCCAGTAACAAATCTTTACATAACTATTTGAGCCTATAAATAATATAAATACATGACTTCGCTAAATTTTAATAATACAAGTATGAAAAAACAAAAAATCTGTATGATCTAAATCAAGCTGTATTTAAAACTAAATTAATCAAAATTAATAACTATATTAATTAAAAAGCACATTAATTAATTAGGCATTTGGCAAAATGCCTTCTACAGAGTAGTAAAAGAAAAACAGAAAAATCCTAAGCAAATTAAAGTATAGGAATCAACAAATGTAAAGACAGAATGTAATTTATTATAAATTTTAAAAAAGATGATGCATATATGACCTGGGTCTTTGAAAAAGAACAGTAACTAAAATGAACAATAAATTAGGTAAATCACTACTTAGACTAATCAAGAGAAAAAGTGAGAAGGAACAAGAACAAAAAAATAACCATAGACAAGAAATGAAAATAATTTTAAGAAATATTTGCTAAGGGAAATATAGTTTAAAACTTGGAAGAAATAGACTTTTTTCTTTTTTCTTTTTCTTTTTAAAGTTTATTTATTTATTTTGAGAGATAGAGTGCACATGCACATGAATGGGGAAGGGGCAGAGAGAGGGAGAGAGAATCCCAAGCAGCTCTGTGCTGTCAGCGTGGAGCTGGACATGGGACTCGATCCCACAAGATCATGATCTGAGTTGAAATCAAGAGTCTTAGGCTTAACCGACTGAGCCACCCAGGCACCCCAGAAAAATACTTCTTCCATTAAAAATATAAACTGCCAAAATTTCAGAGAGAAAAAAAATTAAACAGACCAATTGTAAAAAGCAAAGAGCACGAATGTGTTTTTAGGATTCACACCTAGCACAGAGCCCAACGTAGGGCTTGAACTCATGATCCTGAGATCAAGGCCTAAGCTGAGATCACGAGTCCGATACCTAACTGACTGAGCCACCCAGGTGCCTTGGAGCACCAGTGTTTTTAAAACCATGCCAGAGGACAGAGTAAGAAGTAAGATTCCATATTGTAATTATATAGCCATCATAATAACGACACAAATATCTGACAAAGTTACGATGTAAGGCCCAATGTAACTAATGTGTTTCAATGCAAAACTTATAAATATTACAAAGAGAGTTAGCAGCACTTTCTTCAATAATATATCAGGACCATCTGAGGCTTGTTCAGAAATCCAAGGATAGTTCAATGTTAAGAAATATATTATTACAAGGCACCACAGTAATAAATAAAAGGGCCCAAAGCATACACTCATTTCA